>NW_023648593.1:107196-144292 GCF_015228065.2 Penaeus monodon | reverse complement strand
GGGGGGGGGGTTTTTCCTGCCCCCAAAAAAAAGGACCCCCAAAGTGGGGGGGGACCCCCGGGGGTAAATCTGACACTCTCATTTTTTGCCAAAACCCCTCGTCTCCCTTTCTCGCTTCAACGTTACTCCCTCGTGACGCCCCCTTTCCCTCCTCCTTCCCCCCTCGGGCCCCTAACCTCGCTCTTCAGAGTCGGGCACCTCCCCCACTTAATTTCACGCGTTGCAGGCCTTGTCGGTGTACTGCTGATTTTCCATCTTCACAGTTGCAAGTTTTGCTCTGTAGCACCTCAACAATTTGGGCGAATTTTCCTCTCCCTTCCTTGCCCCATCTCGACGAGATGGTGCGCCTGTCGCTTTCCCTCGGGCCCTGCTTTTCTCCCCCTTTTGTGCCATTTCCTCCCTCATACCACCAGCAGGGCAGTGATCGGTCCATCGGGCTGGGCTTCACCTCACTCGTGCCGCCACAGCCCCTAGCCTCCTTCCCTAAAGGCTGCCCCCATCTTGACAATGATAATGGCGCGTCACTATCAAAAATAAAATATCCCACTCCTGACACCATTTGTTACCCCGGTCGCCTGTCTCTCTGCCCCAACAAAAGGCAGGCTGGGCAGCGGCTGTTATATACAGGGTCGTGACCAACAGCCCAAGGGGCCCGAACACCACAACGCCCCCGAACACCAGAGAGAAAAACCCAAAGTCGCGGGGAGGGCACAAGTAAACCAAAGACAGCGTTTTTTTTACAAAAGTTATTTCCCCCGTACATTTTTCTATAGCCAATCAGGGGGGAAACCAGCATGTCCACAGACAGTACAGCTTATCACCGGGCAACACCAGATATTAGGTCACAAGGGCACACCCGAGGTCTTCACAGAGCACGCCCAACCCGTCTCTCGCTTTTTTCCTCCGCCCCTCCCCGCTAACGCCACCCGCGAAAACGTTTTCCAGGCCCCTTCATGAAAACACATCCCGCACGAGACAAAGACCCACGGCTAGCTTTAAAATTTTATTTTTTATTTTTTTATTTTTAAATATTATTATTGTTGTTTTTATGTTAAATTAATTATTATCATTATATTGTTTTTATTATAATTTTTATTATTGTTTATTATTATTATTATTATTATTTATTATTTTTATATTATTGCATTGTTAAAATTTTTATTTTGTTATTGTTATGTTATTATTATATTTTATTATTATATTTTTTTTATCATTTTTTTTTTTCAATTTTATTTATTATTATTATTGTTTTACACAAAATTTCCTTAATTGCTAATTAAAATCAAACCCAGTCACTACCAGCGCCCTTGGTGATTGAAGTTTCAGGCAATAAATAAAACAAAAACAGAATTTTGCATGTTTTCGTTGAGTTCCTTGCCAAAAGCTTTTTTTTTTCTTTCTATTTTCTTTTTTATCGCACTTTTTGATGCTTTTTTACTTTCGTTTTTTTTTTTTCGGTTTATTTCCCTCCTTATTTTGAAATTTTTGACGAAATGATTTTTCCTTATTCGATTATTATCGCAATTTTGACGAAATTTTTTTATTTTTGTTTTTTCTTTATTTTCGTTTTTGTTTTTTCATCGACTTTTCGACGCATTTTTTATTTTCGTTTTTTCGTTTATTTTATCGGTTTATTTCATAGTTATTTTTATTCCTTTTGGAACGAAATTTTTTTCGCTTTTTCTCTATTTTACGCTTATCTTTTTCTTTTTCTTGCTTATTCCTCTTCTCCATTTTCTTCTTTTTGCTTCGCTTATTTTCGTTATTACCTTTTTGTTTTACCATTACCACAATTTTTTTACTTTAACGTGAATTTTCATAGCTTTTCATAGGCATTTTTATATACCATATATATAACATTTAATATTACATTACATTTAAGAATCAGAGAATATGGCCATTTACTGTGGGCCATAAAGGTAATTTCCCTTCCCCAAAGGGAACAACGCGCCGGCCGGACTCAACCCCGAAAATGGTTTGTCGACGAACCAAGTCCCCAGCTCTAACCGCTCGCCACCGCGCCCCCCATTGCAACCTTTTTGTTGATTTTTCATATTATTTATTACTATCATCATTATTATTATTATTTTCATTTTTTTCATTATTTATCTTTATCATCATTATTTTATCTTTTGTTAACCTATCATTTTTCATTATTTTAATTATTATCATTCAGTGTTGTGAAAGTGTATATGTAAAGGAATAAAGAAAAAGCATAGGCAGACTTAATATATTTTTTTTATTTTTTTTCTTTTTTTTTTATTTATTTCTATTTTAAATTTTTATCTTTTTTTATTTTTATTATATATATATTTTTTTATGTAGACCTCGCCCTTTTTCTTTCTCGTAAATTTTCTATTCTTTGACATTTTTTGGTTTCGCTTTCGCTCTTCTTTCCTTTTTTTTTGTTTTGTTAACACTGTTTTTTTTTACCAATTTTTTTCTCTTCTGGACTTCGCTGGTTTTCCTATTTTTTTTAGAAAAAAAGCCCCGGAAAAAAAAGTTTTTTTCCCCCTTTTTTCTTATTTTTTTTAGTTTTATTTTCGCTTTTTTTTTCTTTTTGACTTTGCTGGTTTTTCTATTTTTTTAAAAAAAAAGCCGCGGAATAACATTTTTTCCCCTTTTTCTTATTTTTTTAGTTTTTATTTTTGCAATTTTTTTCTCTTTTCGATTGTGGTTTTTTTTTTATAGAAAAAAAAAGCCCCGGAAAAAAGTTTGCCGCTTTTTTCTTAGTTTATTTTTGCTTTTTTTTTTTTTTTTTCTTCTTTTGACTTCGTTTAAATTCTTTTTTTAGAAAAACAGCCGGGGAAAAAAATTTTTGCCGCTTTTTTTCTTATTTTTTTTTAGTTTTTTATGATAAAAATAATACGATAATAATAATAATAATGTAATAAAAAATAATAATAATAATATAATAGATAATAAAACTACAATAACAAAAAAAAAAGTAAAAAAATTTGGGAAAATAGTAAAAGTGAAAAATAAAGATTATATGTAATTGTATTTTATCATGAAGTATAAAAATGTAATAAGAATTAATGATGAAAGATGATAATGTAAAACATAATAAATAATAAAAAAATATTAATAATAACAAGGGAAAAATAAATAAACAAAAGTAATAATTTTTAAAAATAAAGATAAAAACATAGTAATTTAATAGTAATAATAGATAGTTAGTAATACATTATGATAATGCTGATAATAATGAATGGTAAAAAAAAAATAAAGATAATTTTAATAAAGAAGATAAAATTAAATAATACAATAATGATAAGGTTTTCAAAAGAAAAGAAATGATAAAGATGATAAGGAAAATAATGAAAAAATGATAAAAATATAATAAAAATAAATAATAATTTTCCAAAAAGACGATAATGAAAAGGCAGTGCGGGGGGAAAGGGGGCTTGGCAAAATTTAAGGGGCTTCGCAAGGGTTGCAATGGGGGGCGCGGTGGCGGCGGTTAGAGCACGACTTGGGTTGTCGACAAATCCAGGTTCGAGGGTTGGTCCCGCCGGGGCGTTGCCCTTTGGGAAGGAACCCCACCTTTTATGGGCCCCTATGTAAATGCCAATTTTTTGAAACTGTAAATGACATGTACATAATTTAAATTTTCATTTATAGTGATATAAATTGTCTCTTAAGCTATGAATATTCCCTTTAAAATGTAAAAATGTTGTAATGTTTTTATGTAAAAATGTGTGAATGCGTAAAATCAAATAGGGAAAGGGAAGAAAAAGCGAAACAAAAAGAAGAAGAAGAAGAAAGGATAAAGCAAGAAACGAAAATAAAAAATCGTAATAGAAAATAGAAAACGAAATGCGCAGAAATTTCGAATAATAGAAAAAGAAAAAGCGAAAAATTGCGTCAAAATTGCGATGGAAATTCAAAATAGAAAACAAAAAAACGGGGAAAATAAACCGAAAATAAAAAGCGAAAAAAACAAAAGTAAAACTTGCGTCGAAATAAAAAAGAAAAAAAGCGAAAGTAGAAAATGCGTCAACTTTGGGTAAAAATTCGAATTAAGCGAAAAAATAAAAGCAATAATAATAGGTAAAATAAAAAATAAATAATAGATAAAATACGTGCGAAAAATAATAAATAAAAATAATGATAATAATAAGCAAAAGTAAAAAATTGCGTCAAGAAGATAAATTAAAATCGAAAATAAAAATGCAAAATAAAAAAGGTGCAAAAATATACCGACTTAAAAACAAATAGACTATATAAAATAAAAAAAACGAAAGTACAAAAACGTAAAAATTGCGATAAATACCGTAATCGCAAATACAGAGAAAAAAAAAAAAAGCGATAGAAATTGCTTTAAAATTCCCGATAATTTCGAAATAAAAAAATCCTGCGAGATAGAAAAACTTAATAGACAGAAAATCCAAAAAGAAAAAAACTGCTCAAAATCTTCGATACAAAAAGAAAAAAAGAAAAAAAAGGGCAAAAATGCGTAAAATAGAAAACCAACGAAGTCAAAAAGAAAAAATATTGCGAAAAAAAAAACTAAAAAATAAGAAAAAAAAGCGGAAAAAATTTTTTTTCCCGGCTGTTTTTCTATAAAAATAGAAATCCACGAATAAAAAGAGAAAAAAAAAAATAAAATCATGTGTAAAACAAAAAAAAAAAAAAAAAAAACGAAAAAGAGCGAAAAGCAAAACCCAAAAATGTGCGAAAAGAAAAAAAAAATTTGCGAAAAAGAAAAGTGCAGGTCGAAATTAAAAAAAAAAATAAATAAATCAATAAAATAAAAAATAAAAAAAATAAAAAAATAAAATAAATGAAAAATATAAAAGTCTCCCTGATGTCCTTTTTTTCTTTTTTCCCTTTACATATACATTTCACATACATTTTTTTTTTTTTTTTTTTTTTTACACATTTTTTTTTTCTTTGTTTGTTTTTCTTCTCTTTTTTTTTTATGCATCCTCCTGTTTTTTAAACTGTAATCTGATTTTTTTTAATAATATTTTTCATTGGTTTGCGTCACAGTGGTTTTACTTTTATTTTCTATTTTTCAAAATTTTTTCCCCTAATGTTTAATCGTTTTCCCCTTTGATGTGGGCCCACATTTCGTTTTCTTTAAAAATTTAAATTTAGGGATAACTGCGATTAAATTTTTGTTACTCCAAGGTCTATGGGGAATCTATTTTTATCGATACAAACCTAAATTTGTGGTATTTTCAAACGATATAAACTTTGTTTTTTTTATGATTAATCCCAATTCACAGCAATTTATTAATAAAACGTTTTTACTAAATACGATCTGTTTTGTTGACTAAATAGGAAAAGCTGCACCCTGTTTATTCTTACAGCATTAAGAATTTCATTGAAAAAATAAAATAGAAAAAGGGAAAAAAAAAAAAACACTAAAGAAACATCAAATGTACACTCACACAGACTTACAGACAGAATCCCAAGGGAAAAAGAGTTTTGTGAGGGAGCGTATTTGGAATTTTTTGGGTGCCCCGCCTTGCCCCTTTTAACGTTTTGTGTAATCCTTTGGGAAAGGCCCTCGTTTCCTCTTTTGAACGGCCCTTTGAGAGGTGGGGATGTGTATATTGTATATAAGTACTGGGTGGGCGATGCATGTGGATTCGAGTTGGAAATATAAAAGGCCCGATTTTTATAATTTCCTTAGATCTCGGTGGCAGCATTGGAAAGGCAGCGCCCCCCTCGAAGACCCGGGGACAAACCCAGGGGAAACCTTTCTTTGACTAGGAAAGTTAACGGTGTTTCACGACACCTGCTCGTGTTTGGCGGTTCACGACGTTCTCCACGGAGATAAGTCCCCCTCTGAGGTCGGGTCAATGGGGTCGGCAGCTATGTAGAGAGGCGGAGCAGCGGCCACACGGTTTGATAAAATGGGTAAGCTGGAGTCGGGCTAGCCCACTCGCGGGCTGTTTTGCTTTCATTTGTTTAAATAAAAAATATATTATTATTACTATCATAATTTTTTTAGCTTTATTATTATTATTTAAACGTTTTTGTTTTTTTTTATTCATTTTTTTTTTCCTATTATTATAACAAAAAAAAATTAATGGGAAATAAAAATATGAAAAAATTAAAATTTAAATGATAATAATAAAAATGATAAAATAATTATTAATTAATACCCTTAATAATTAAAAATTATAATGATGACAAAAATTATAGCAATCAAAAACAATAAAAATTTAAAATAAAAATGATAATAAAATTATTATTTTATAAATTTATTTTTATTTTAATATTATTATTCTAATCTTTATTTTATTATTATTATATTATTATTATTATTGAATTTCATTATTTTATCCTTACTATTAGGTATTATAAATAATATTTTTTATCATTATCTTATTTTTACGAGTTTCCTTAATCTGCAAATTAAAATCAAACACCGATCACTACCAGTGACCTGGGGTGATTAAAAGTTTAGGCAATGACATAAACAAAAACATAAAAATATCAAACCAAAAATCAAACCCATCAATAATTCACCACACAAAGAACACTCAAATTGTAATGCTCTTCGGGAAACTTTTCTGGCTGTTTAAGACTATTTTTTGGATTTTCTAATTTTGGATTTCCTGTATTTGCTCAAAACTTTCTTACTTTTTTTTTAAAAGGGCCCAAAGAGCTCCAATAACAACGGCAAGTTTTGTTTTTAATCCCACATATTTTCCACCTCTTTTTCCGGGCTTTATACTTTATATTTCTCGACACTTTTGTTGGGACTTTCTGTCTGAAGCGATGCTCATATTTTAAAAACGGAAAGTGTTTGTTTATTTTGTCCTTGATGACGTATCTGGACGTTTTTCCTGTTTTCAGGTTGCCTTTACTCTTCGGATGCTTCTGTACAAATTTTTTTTTCATCTATGATTGTTGTACCCCCTTTCCTTCGTTTATTCCCAGATATTTATAGGTTTTTTCCTGTCCCAATTCTTAATTTTTCGGATCAAAAACTTAACTTTATATTGTAATGTCACATTTTTTCTTGTTAAAAATTGCTTTAGCACACTTTTCGAGACCAAACTTCATACCTTGTCATCACTGAAAATTTTACGTTTTTACCCTTTCCAATTCATTATTGGGAAACGAAAAGTGAGTTGGGAGCACCACTTTGCCAGATTAACATGCCATGCAAACCACAGAATAATTTCACGAGAGATTAGGAGCACCGCGCATAATGTGACTAGACAAGATGGACTTGGGTGGGGGATGAAAAGGGGCTTAGCTTGCTGGTTTATTCTTGACGACAAATTAGCCCCCCCCAAAAACCCCGTGTCCCCCGGTGGAGGACGAGGTGGTGGACTGGGCCCTTGCGGCTTGGGCCTCGCTGTGGGGCTCTGTGGTCCTGCCCTTTCGGACGTGTCCCTTTATGCGGGGGTTCCCCCTTTTAGGGGGATTTTGTTCCTGTCGAAAGAAAAGCCGGCGACATCTGCGTCCTGCCCAAGGAAAAGGGTGCGTGCTTACGGGGTTAAAAATGTACATCCGGCCTTGCTACTATTGTTGAATCGCTCGGCCCCGACAAGCTCGTCCTCGACCCACTGTAACGCTTGAAAAGATCAGAGAGGGTCTGTTTGGTATCTACAATGGGTTCCTGGTATCCCGGGGTCGCTAGGCCGTCCTGCCAGGTAGCGGGGGTGGCAGAGGTTTCGCACTGAGGGGCACATTTGTACGAGAGGGGCATTCTTCAACTGAATAGAAGTTCCCGGGCCCGAAAAGGGGTAAAGGGGGAGGATGATAATGGTTTTTTAAACGCCTTACTAATTGCAAAAAAATGAGAGCATAAAAAACAATTTGTCACAAGAAGAGTAACGTTCAAGTAAGGTATTAAATTTCTTGGTGTGTCAGGATTTGCGAGTTTAATAAAATACCATCTTTGAAGAGAGAAAATTAAATTTAATAGAAATTCCCTATCTTTTGGGGGAAATAGGCAAGTATATATGCTTTGAAACATAGGCACTGGGCCTAACTTTAATTTTACAGTGCGCGTCCGGCGCTTCAAACGTAGAGCATAAGTGGCGGCGGCGCAGGATTCCTTCGTTTCGGGCCCTGAGCCGGGGTTAACTTGCGGTGAAAATCAACAGGCGCGTCTCGGCGCTTCAATCGTATGAGCGAATTCTCGGTGCGGCGGGCGCGGGGTTTCCTTTTTTTTACGGCCCTAAGCCGGCTTAAAATTAACTTTTCGGTGAAAGTCCGAGTAAGCCTATTAAAGCTGGTGTCTCCAATGGTTGCCATTATTTTTAACGGAGATACTCCATCGTAATATTCACCAAAACCTAAACTAAGAACATAAACTCCAGCATTCTGAGGACAAGATATCGAACTTCGAGAGGGCGTCGTAAAAAAATTTGGGTTCGTTATTAAACATAGGATGGCACATGTAAATACGCAATCTTAGAGTGTTCCGAGTAAGTGGGGGAGGTAGGGAAATAAAAAGGTAGTTAGGGGGATCGAATCTACGTGTGAAGGCGACAGATTAGCACGGCAAGTAGGGGGAAACGTGATATAAAGAAAAGATATAGTGTATAAAAAAGTATAACAATACCAAGAATAATGAGTGATTATTAAAAGGAATAACATATAAGAAAAAAATGATAATTTCATAATAAACTAATTTTATGAGGGACCAAACTAAAAAATAATTATTAAATTCGAAGGGACTCATTTTTTTCTGAGAGAAATGAATATCTAAATTGGGGGGGGGTCGAGGATAAAAAATTTTTAACAAAAAATCTAAAAACCCAAAAATCAAATTTCGGGATGGTTAGGGGGGGAAAGAGGTGTGAATGGGGGCTGTATTTGGTTTTATCTCAGTGTGTGTGTTGAAAAAAAAATGGTTGACGGGGGGAGTTATGTGTATAGAGTTAGTAGTGTGCGTTCTAGAGTGGTGTACTTGAATTTTAAAAAAGGCAAATTGTATCAAGGTGTGGGTGGGGAAAAGGGAGGGCAATGTTTCCTGGCCAAAAGGTACACTTTCATTTAAAATACGAGGAAGATTGTTGTGCTGCATAGAACGCACAACCCCTGTGTTGACGAGGGTTCGCGAAGAAAATTGCGAGGCAGGTACCGATTGGGGAGTGTGGGGTATAGAGGGGAGGGTACTCTTCAGCGCTTCGTCGGAGGTAGCACAGGCGTGAGTGGTCAGGAAAAAAGTAGTAGACAACTGGGCGGGGAGGCGTGATCGAAGAGGCTTGGTCGTGGTTGGGCGTTAAAAAAGGCGGGGGGGGCACTTCGCGTGGGTCGCAACACGTCGGCGAGGAGCGAGGTGGGACGAATATCGTCGGCGTTGTGAGGGGCTTGAAAAACCGCTGCCATCAGATGTAAGCGCACGTGAGTTGGGACACCATTTCGCCAGATGTAAACGATGGCCATCGCAAGCCACCAATATGAGAGATTTGGAGCACCCCCATCACTAATGTACGAGACAGAGATGGACTTGGTGGGTGGTGAAAAGGGGGTTTTGCTTGCTGGTTTATTCTTTACGACAATATGAGACCCCCCAAAACCCCCGTGTCCCCGGTGGAGGACGAGGGGGTGGGCTGGACCCTGTGCGGCTTGGCCGTCGCTTGTGTCCTGTTGTCCTCGCCTTCGGACGTGTCCCTTTTTTGCGGCGGTTCCCTTTGAGGCCGGCGCATCTGCGCCTGCCCCAAAGGGGAGGGCTGCGTGCTTGGACGGAGGTGTAAAGTGGGACTCCGTCCCCCCTACTATTGTTGACAATTTCATTTTGATGTAAAATTTTTTAGTCATCCTAAGAATAAATGATTGATCTTCTTTTCCGATCTTTTACCATACCCTGTGTTTTTAAGAACTGGGAGGGGGATAAGTGCCCTACGAATAAAAACCAGCTAATTTGGCATCGCTTGAAAAAAGAGTATTAAGCCCAAAAATTTGGGGTCTGGTCTACCCCGGTGATTTCCATTTTGGGACTTTTTTAGTGCGTTTTGAATTTTTTCAGTGGTAATATTTTCCCATTTTTGTTCGGGAATATCCCTAGTGCTATTCTAAAAATCTGGGTATCCAGGGCTTTTTTCATTTTTTTAATTTCTCATTTTTTCCCTATTCCTTAAATGCCTTTTTTATGGGTGTCATCAGTTTTATTATTATTATTATTATTATTGTTTTTTTTTTTTCCCTTTATTATTATTATTATTATTTATTTTTTGTTTTTTACTATTTTTTTTTATCATTACCCCCGTTTTTAAATTATTATTTTTTATTTTATTATTATTATCATTATTATCATTTTATATATTATTGCCCAATTTTCCTCTTTTTTATTAAATCAATTTTTCCCTTTAAACCCAAGTTTTCTTAATTATTTCATTTAAATTTTTAAGATACCCTGAAAAACCCTTTTTTGCCCTTTTTATATATCCTTTTGGGGAAAAATTTTGCTTCGGGGAGATAGAAGACCCCTTGTCTTTTTTCAATATATTTTTCCCCATATATATATATTAAAAATTCAATAAATCAAAAAAAACTTTGCACATATGTAATCAGAAGTTTGGGAGGGAGTGCGGCCTTGGGCCCAGTCGGGGTCAAGCGGCCCAAGGTCAAAACACCCGGGGTCTGCAGCCCAAAGAAAAAACGGTGGGGATAATTGGGAAACCGAGACACCCCCCCCGGGAAAAAAAGGGCCCAGGAAAATGTCCTAGGGGGGTTTTCCAAAACCATCCCCGAAGGTTTCTTCCACTCAAAAAATAGGGAAAAGCTGAAATAAAAACCCAGTAAAAATAATGCACAAAATTTCATTGTCACCCCAAAACCTAAAGTTATTTTCCCTTGCTACACTTATGAAATTAAAGTTTTCACCTTTTTAAATTTCAAAAGTAGAAAATAAATTTTAAAAATTACTTACATGTTTTCCCGTGGGGAGTTGGGGGCCCAAAGGGGTGACCATATAAGGGTGCCCACCGACCAGGGTTTTCCCTTCCATTTTTCGAAGCGGGCAAAAAGGGGTCCCCTGGGTAAACCAAATGGTTCGCTAACGCTCACAAGCACGCACGCACGCCCCCTTTTTCGCACCCCAAGCCCGCAAATAAAAATTTTTTAAAAGGGGAAAACCCTCACCAAACCCTGTACTATATATTTTTAATATATATATATTATATATATTATATAATATATATATATATATATAATATTTGGGTATATTTATATATATTTTATTATATATATATATATGTTTTCTATTATATTTGAATCTTTTTTTCCTATTTCAAAGTCTATATATTTATTGATATTTTTATCTTTTTTTACCTATTTTTATTTTTTTTAAAAATATTTAATAAAACATAAAAAATTTAAAACATATTTATTTATTTATCTTTTTTTATTTTATTCCCCTACTTATATCCAGGGGAGAAGGATATATAAGGAGAAATTTTATATATATATATATAAAATTTATATATTATATATTTTTAGGATAAAAACTCCCTATAAATACTGTATTAAAAATTTTAAAATTTAAAATTTGGGATAAAAATTTAATAATAATAAAAAACCAATGATATAATAAAAATTAATAATAAAATAATTTTTTACATTTTTTCATTATTATTATTGTTTTTTTATTGCTACCCATTTTTTATTATTTTTGATTTTTATTATTATTATATAAATGATTATTATTATTACTATTTTTTTTTACCCTTATTATCAACATTATGTTTAAAATTTAAATTTTTTAAATCATCATTTTTTTATTGTCATTATTATTTATTATTTTGTTGTTGTTTTTTTTGATGTTATTTTTATTATTAGTATAGTAGTATCATTATTGTCAATATCAGTATAAATTATCATTGCTGTTTTTTATGATGATGATTTTTTTTTTTTTTGAGTTTTTAAAATAGTTTTATAATAATAAAAATAATAAAAAATAAAAATAAAAAATGATAATGAAAATGAAAATGAAAATGAAATGATATGTAATGTAATGATAATGAAAATGATAATGATAATGAAAAGATAATAAAAAATAAAAAAAAATAATGATTTAAAAATAATGAAAACCCCTATAAAGCTATTAATAAAAAATAAATGAATTAAAAAAACAAAAACTTTGAATAATAATAAAATAAAAAATACTAATAATAATAATAACACTAAAAAATTAAAAAATTGGAAAACAAAAAATGAATAAAAAAAACCCAAAACTTTAAATTTAAAAATAATTTAATTACTCTAAAAGTTTGAAATAAAATAATATATTTTTTTAAATTATTTTCAAATGAAAGCAAAACAGCCAGCGAGTGGGCTAGCCAGACCCCACCCTTACCGATTTTAATCAAGCCGTGGGGCCCTGTTTGTTTCCCCCTTTCTCTACATAGCCTGCCGACCCGATTTGACCTCTACCTCGGAGGGGGACTTTTATCCCGGGGAAAAAACGCTCGGGGAACCCCAAACACCGGGTTGTCGGAAACACCTTTTTAATTTTTCCCCCCTTATTAAAAGAAGTTTCCTCGGGTCCGATCCCGGGTCTTGCGAGTGGGAGGGCGTTTGCCTTTTCCCAAATGCTGCCACCGAGATCAAAGGTAACTTTAAAAATGGGTCCTTTTATATTTCCAACTCGAATCAACATGCTCGCCTCCCCTTTGTAAATTATGTAAAATTTACCCCATCCCTCTTCCGGGCAAAAAGGGAGAAACAAAACCTTCTCAACGGACCCTACACAAAACTTTGGGGGTTGCAAGGCGGGGCACCGTGAATTATTCAAATACGCCCCATCAAAAAACTCTTTTCCCTTGGGGAAATTCTGTCTGTAAGCCCTGGGGTGAGTGTACATTTGATGTTTTTTCCATTTTGCTTTTTTTTTTTTCCCTTTCTTTTTCTATTTTTTTTTCCTAAATGAAAAAACCCCTTAATGCTTGTAGAGAATAAATGGGTGCATTGTTTTTGGGTTCTATTTAGTCAACACAACACAGATCGTTTTAGTCAACACAGTTGTTTTAAATAAATTCTAGTGTTGGGTTTACTTATATCTAAATAAACAAATTTAATATCGTTTTAAAGCACCTAAAAAAATTTTAGACTTTTTGTATGGGATAACTCAGATCTCCCCATAACCACTTGGGGAAAAAATTTTTAAAAATGGGCGTTATCCCTAAATTAATTATTCAAAAAAAACGATAATGGGGGGGCCCTGCATTCAAAAAAAAGCGATTAAACATTAGGCGAAAAAATTTTAAAAAATTAGAAAAATTTAAAATTAAAACCAGGGAAAAAAAAAATCGCCAGGCATCGCAAAAACGTACATTTTTTTTTTGTAAAAAACCAATCCCCGTCCCGCTCCATTAAAATAAGAATATCAGGCCCCCAAAGTTTAAATTTTTTTCTTCGTGTATTTCCCTGGCATCGGTGTTTTCGGCTAAAAAGGGGCGCCCTGACGGTATATATTTTATATATAAAAAACTTTACATACACACACACACCCTTTTATATATATATATATTATATATAATATATATATATTATATATATTATATATTTAATATATCTGACTGAAATTTGGCGAAAAACTGGGTCATAAATATCACACACGGGTGACGTCATCAACCTTATGAAAAAAATTATTAAATAAAATCAGTTTTACATTTTTAAAAAAATAACAGGAAGGATGTTATAAAAAAAAAAATTTAAAGAGAAGAAAAAAAACAAAGAAGAAAAAAACAAACGTAAAAAAAAAAAAAAAAGAAAAAAAAGAAAAGAAAAGTGAATGAAAAAGGAATAAGAAAACAAACAATCGGCCAGACTTATTTATTTTTTTTATTTTATTTCTTTATTCTTTTTTTTTTTTTCCCCTATTTTTTTTTGTATTCATTTATTTATTTTTTTTTTTTTCCGACCTCCCCCCTTTTTCTTTCTCGAAAATTTTCTTTTCCCTTTTCGCACATTTTTTTTTCGTTTTTTTGGGGGAAATCTTTTTTTCCTTTTTTTCTGCTTTTTTTTAAAACGTTTTTATTTACGAAATTTTTTTTTTTTTCTCTTCGGGGATTTCGCGGGTTTTTCCCTTTTTTTAAAAAAAAACAGCCGCGGAAAAACATTTTTATTTTCTTAAGTTTTTTATTTTCGTTTTTTTTTTTTTCTTTTTTTGGGGGGAACCGGGGGGTTTTTTCTATTTTTATAAAAAAAACAGCCGGGGGGGGAAAACATTTTTTTGCCGCTTATTTTTTTATTTTTTTTTATTTTTTTTTTGGGCAAATTTTTTTTTTCTTTTCGACTTTCGCGGGTTTTTCTTTTTTTAAATCGCATTTTTGCCGCTTATTTTTTTAAATTTTCTTTTCTGTATCAAAGGGTTTTGACGCATTTTTTTACTTTTCTTTTTGCTTTTTATCTAATGTTTATCATTCCCCGGGATTATCTTTTTTTCTTTTTTAAATTTTATTATCGAAATTTTTTAACGCAATTATTTCCCTTTTTTTTTTTTTCCCCTTGTTTTTGGGATTACGGTTTTTACCCAATTTTGACGTATTTTTATTTTTCGCCTTTTCTTATTTTATTTTAGTTCTATTATTTTTCTAATCGGTATTTTCGCAGCTTTTCTTTTTCGCTTTTTCCTTTTTTTCGTATTTGAAATTTCATCGTAGTGTGACCAATTTTTCCCTTTTCGCTTTTTAAATTTTATTATTATCATTATTATTTATTTATTATTATTTCGCCGCTTATTACTCATCTATTATTTATTTTTTTTTTTCCCCTATTTTTTATTTACTTTTTTTTATTTCGCCTATTTCAAATTTTTACCCAAATTTTTTGACGCATTTTCTACTCTCGTTTTTCCCTTTTTTTCCCTTTTTGTCATATTTTTTTGTGTCGCACGCTTATTTCTTTCTTTCCTATTTCGTATTTTTAATCGCACTTTTGGGAAAAAATTTTTTACTTTCATTTCTTTTTACCCGGTTTATTTTGCCGCTTTTTCCCCTTTTTTTACGCAATTTTTTTCGCTTATTTCAAATTTTTTATCGCAATTTTGACCTTTTTCCCTATTTTTCGCTTTTTTCTTCTTTTCTTTTTTTCGACGCAATTTTTATTTTTCGTTTTTTTCCCGTTTTTTTATTATCGGTTTATTTGGGCAACGTTTATTTTTTTTCTTTTTCGAATTACCATCGCAATTTTGACGCAATTTATGGGGCTTTTGTCTATTTCTATTTTTTAAAAATTCTGACCCCTTTCGCTTTTCTTTTTTCTATTTCGATTTTTTTTTTCTGTTTCTTGCATTATTCCTCTTCTTCTTTTCCTTCTTCTTGCTTCGCTTATTTTCGTTACCTTCCCTATTTCATTTTTAGGGCCATTACACACATTTTACTTTCCCCAACTTACCACATATTTACATTTTAAACGTGAATTTTTCATAGCATTTCATGAGACATTTTTAAATTTACAAAACATAATGAACAAATTAATTAGGTACATGTACATTTACAGAATCAGAAAAATTGGCCATTTACTTTGGGGCCATCAAGGTGAAGTTTCCTTCCCAAGGGAACAACGCGGGGGCCGGGACTCGAACCCTCGAACCTGGATTTGTCGACGAATCCAAGTCCGATGCTCAAACCCGCTCGACCCACCGCGCCCTCCATTGCAACCCTTGCAAAAGTCCTTAAAGTTCCCCAAGCCCCCTTCCCCCCCGAAATGAAAGGGGGGGCCCCCTTTAAAGGGATTTCATCATTATTGACTTAAATTATTATTAATATTTTTTTATTATTTTTTTTTTATTATTTTAATTTTTCATTATTTTCATCATTATCCCCTTTACATCATCTTTCTTTTTTTTATTTTAACCTTAAAATTATTGTCTTTTTTAAAATTTATTTTTCATTCTTTTATTATAATTCCAATTTTTTTTTTTACCATTATCTTATTATCACCTTATCATAATTGATATTATCATAACTATCATTATTATTACTATTATTATTACTATGTTTATTACATTATTATTAATAATATTTTTTACTTTTTTGTATTACTTTTATTACCCTTTGTTATTTTTAATATTATTTTTTTCATTACTCTTATTTTTTTTATTATTTTATCATCATTACTATTAACTATTATTAGTTTTTTATACCATCTGATCATTACAATTACTATTAAAATCATTATTTTTTTTTTATTTTTTTACTATCTTTAAACCAATTTTTATTATTTTTTTTTTTGGGTTTATTGTTTTTATTATTATCATTATCATTATTATTATTATATTTTCATTATCATTATTACATTCATTTTTAACCCTTATTATTTTATCAAAAAAAACTAAAAAAAAATAAGAAAAAAACGGAAAAACGTTTTTCCGCGGCAATTTTTTCTATAAAAAGGAAAACAGCGAAGCCCAAAAAGAGAAAACAAATGCAAAAATAAGTTATTATTATCATTATCATTTTTTTTATTATTTTTTTCATTATTTTTATATTTATTTTTACCCAAAAAACTAAAAAAAATAAGAAAATAAGGGGCAAAACTGTTTTTCCGCGCTTTTTTTTCTAAAAAAAATGGAAAACAGCAAAGTAAAAAAGGAAAAAAAAAAAAAAATGCAAAAATCAAAACTAAAGAAAATAAGCGGCAAATTTGTTTTTCCGGGGCTGTTTTTTCAAAAAAATAAAAAACCAAAAAGCCCCAGAGAAAAAAAAAAAATTGCGTAAAAAAAAAACCATGTGTAACAAAACAGAAAAAAACGAAGAAAGCAAAAAGCGAAACCAAATGTTCAAAAAAAAAAAAAATTTAGGGGAAAAAAGAAAAAGGCGGGGTCAAACATAAAAAAAAAAAAAAAAAAAAAAAATAAAAAATTTAAAATACAAAAAAAATAGAAATAAAAAAAAGAAAAAAGAAAAAAAAATAAAAAAAATATATTTTTAAGTCTGCCTGATTCTCGTTTCTTTTTTTCCTTTACTATATATTTTTCACATACACTGAATGTAATAATTAAAATAATGAAAATAATGATAAGGTCAACAATAAAATACAAAAAATGTTTAGAACGATGAAAATGTTTAAAATTTAAAACCTAATAAAAATAAATTAATAATGATATTAATACAAAAATTTGATAAAAATAAGGGGAGGCCGGGGGGGGGGAAAGGGACTTGGCAACTTTAAGGATTTTCTGAAAGGGTTTTGCAAGGGGGGGCGCTGGTCGGGCGGTTAGAGCATCGGACTTGGTTTCGTCGACAAATCCGGGTTCGGGGGTTCGAGTCCCGGCCGGCGCGTTGTTCCCTTGGCAGGAACTTCCCCTTTGATGGCCCATATTTAAATGGCCTATTCTCTGTTCTGTAAATGGGGGGGAAAATCATTAATTGTTAATGTATATGTGTTATAAATATGTCTATGAAAATGCTATGAATTTTCCACTTTAAAATTATGTAAATATGTGTGTATGTTAATATGGTAAATTGTTTTGTAAGGCGTAAAATCAATAGGTAAGGTAACGAAAAAAACCCAACCCAAAAAAAATTTAAGAAAGGAATAATGCAAGAAAAGAAAATAAATAACCTTAAATATAGTAAAAAAAAGCGAAAAAAATTGCGTCAAAACGGCGAAAAAATTTAATAAGGGGATAAAATAAACCGTAATAATTAGCAAATAAAACGAAAATTAGACATTGCATCGAACGGGGCGAAAAAAATTCCAAAATAAGAAAAAAGAAAAATCAAAAATAAAAATGCCCCAAAATTTAAACGATAAAAATTCAAAATAAAACAAAAATTGCGTCAAAATGCAAAATAAAGAGAGGGAAATAAACCAAAAATAAAATAAAACAAAAGAAAAAAATTGGGGGGTCAAAGTGCAAATAAAAATACAAAATGGAAAGAAAAAAAAACAAAAAAATGACAAATAAAAAAAGGGAAAAGCGAGAGTAGAAAATGGGGTAAAAATTTGGGGAAAAAATTTCCCGAATAAGCGAAATAAAAAAAAGTAAAAAATAATAGGTCCCAATAAAAAAAATAAAAAATAGATGGTAAAAA
Source organism: Penaeus monodon (assembly GCF_015228065.2). Taxonomy (NCBI): domain Eukaryota; kingdom Metazoa; phylum Arthropoda; class Malacostraca; order Decapoda; family Penaeidae; genus Penaeus; species Penaeus monodon. The sequence goes on along the minus strand of NW_023648593.1, from coordinate 126,329 downwards.
GCGTGCGAAATAATAACAAATAAAATGATAATAATAATAATAATGAAAAGCGAAAGAAAAAATTGCGTAAACACGTATGATAAAATTACAAAGGGCGAAAATAGAAAGGGCGAAATAGAAAAGCGTGCAAAATATACCGACATTAAAAAACTAATAAACTAATTAAAAAAAGAAAAAGCGAAATTACAAAATACGTCAAAAATTGCGAAAAAAAAAACCGTAATCGCAAACAAGAAAAAAAAAAACCCGTAGAAATTGCTTTAAAAAATTGCAAAAAAATAATTCAAAATTAGAAAAAAATCCTGCGAGTATGAAAAAAAGAAAATGATGATAATTCAAGATATAAGATGAAAAAAAATAAAAATATTAATAATAAAAATAAGGGAAGTAATAAAAATGCCCAATAATGAGGGATAATAAATAATGGCCATTTGCGGGGAAGGGGTTTGGGAAAACATTTAAGGATTCTGAAAGGGTTTGGGAAAATGGAGGGGGGGGGGGTGGTGGGAGGGGTTAGAGCTTTCGGCCCTTGGGTTTCGCGCCCAACCCAGGGTTCGAGGGTTCGAGCCCCCGGGGGGCGCGTTTTTTCCCTTGGGAAAGGAATTTCACCTTGAGGCCCCCTATGTAAATGGCCATTTTCTCTGATTCTGTAAATATCATGTACATCATTAATTGCTCATATATATGTGTATAAAATAGGGCTCTTTTAATTGCTATGAATTTTTCCGTTAATATGAAAAATATGGGGTTTAATTTTAATTTTGTAAATATTTGAAATAATGCTTAAATGAAATAGGTGGGTAACGAAAATAAGCGAAAGAAAAAGAATGAAGAATAAAAAATGCAAGAAACAGAAAATTGCGGTGAGTAATAAGGGGGCAAAATAAAACGAAAACGATAAGAAATTTAAATAATAAAAAGCAAAAGTAAAAATTGCGTCCCCCCGTACAAAAAATTTAACGAAATCAAAAAGGGAAATACAAAATGGGAAAAAAAAGCGTGCGAAAAAAACGACTTAGAAGCACAAAATAAAATAAAAAAAATTTAGAAATATAGAAAATAAAATTCAAAAAAAGCGAAAAAAATATTTTTTTGTTTTTAAATTACTAATATAAGAGATATTCAAAACTGCAAAAAAAAAATAAAAATAGAAAAAAAAAATACATGAGAAAATAAAAAAAGCGATGAAATTTGCGTTAAAATTGCAAATAATTTTTCTTTTTTTAAATTATTTTAAATTTTTTTTTTTGATTAATTTTTTTTTTAATGTTTATTTACTTTCGAAAATTATTTTCGAAATGTTTTTTTTCTTTTCGTTTTTTATAGAAAAACAGCCCCCGGAAAACATTTTTTTGCCGCTTATTTTCTTTATTTTTTTTTTTTTTTTTTGGCTTTTTTTTTTTTTTCGACTTCGTTGGTTTTCTTTTTTTCTTTTCTATCCCCAGTTTTGCCGCTTATTTTCTTATTTTTTTTCTCTTATGGGAAGTTTTTGGGACGCGTTTTTTATTTTTCCCGATTTTGCGGGTTTATCAAATTTTTTATCATATCTCGCGGGATTTTTTTCTATTTCGAATTATTATCAAAATTTAAAAAACGCAATTACTATCCTTTTTTTTTTTTCCCTCTTGAAATTTTCGTTAAAGGGTTTTTTATCGAATTTTGACGTATTTTGTACTTTCGTTTTTTCCCCTTTATTTTATATTATTTTCTTTTTATTTTTCTAATGTCGGTATTTTTTCGCACCTTTTCTATTTCGCATTTCTATTTTCGTTTTTCCCGAATTTAAATCGTACGTGTGACGAAATTTTTTTTTTCTCACCTTTTAAATTTATTTATTTATTTTCCCTTTTTTATTATTTCCTATTATATATTTCGCTTATTTAAAATTTTTTTAATCGAAAATTTTGACGCATTTTCTACTTTGGGCTTTTTCTTCTTTTTCTATTTCAAGAAAAATTTTTTATTTTCCCGTTTTTTTCGCTTTTTTTATCTTTTTATTTCCACTTTTAAATTTTGTTTTCTATTTCGAATTCCATGAAATTTTTGACGCAATTTATCGTTTTTTTTCTATTTCTTTTATTGCAATTCTGACGCATTTCGCTTTTCTATTTTCTTTTACGATTATTTTTTTTTCTTTTTCTTGCATTTTTCCATTTTTTCAGTCTTCTTCTTCTTGCTTCGCTTATTTTCGTTCCCTTAAACCTATTTCATTTTACGCATTCCCACATATTTCATATAAACATTACACCATATTTACATATTAACGGTGAATATTCAAGTATTACATGGGAAAACCATTTTTTAAATCCACATATTTAAACCCTTTAAATTATGTACATGTACATTTCAGAATCAAAGAATAGGGCCATTTACATGTGGGCCATAAAGGGTGAATTTCCTTGCCCAAGGGAAAAAGGGGCGCCGCCCGGATTTTCCGAACCCTCAAACCTTTGGTTTTGGGCGAGAACCCCAACCCCGATGCTCAACCCTCGCCCCACCGCCCTCCCCCATTGAAAGCCCTTGCGAAGCCCTTTAAAATTTTTTCCAAAGCCCCCTTAAAACCCCCACCCCGCCTATTTCATTATCATCATTATTGACTTATTATTTTTTATTTTTTATTTTATTATTAATTTCATCATTATAAATTTTTTATTTTATTATTATCTTTTATTATTACCCTTTAAATCATTATTGTCATTTTTAAATAATTATTAAAAATTTTTATTATGTTTCCCTTATTTTATTTTTTTTCATTATTTTTTTTTAAAACCATTTCATTATTTCAGTTTTTACCCAAAATTGTTATTACAAAATTACAGTATTATTACTATTATCATTTTTTATTACTATAAATTATCTTATTTTTAAATAATATTTTTCCCATTTGTATTACTTTATTACCCATTATTATTATTAATATTCTTTTCATTACCCCTCATTATTGTTGTTATTACCCATTATCATTATTACTATTCATTATTACTAGTTTTTATACTACCCTGATCATTAAAATTTTTACTTTTAATAATCATTATTTTTTTTTATTTTTCCTATCATTCCCATTTTTTTATTATTTTTTCTTTTGTTTTTATTTTTAAATTATAAATTATTACATTATCATTTTTAAATTTTTTGAATTCTTTTATTACATTCATTTTATAAATATTTTATTATCAAAAAAACTACAAAAAAATAAGAAAATAAGGGGCAAAACTTTTTTTTCCCGCCCCCTTTTTTTTTTCTATAAAAATAAAAAACAGCAAAGTCAAAAAGAAAAAAAAAATCGAAAAAAAAACAAAAAAAATAAGGGGAAAAAACTTTTTTTTCCGCGGCTTTTTTTCTATAAAAATAAAAAAACAGCGAAGTCAAAAAGAGAAAAAAAAAAATGCAAAAATTTAAAAACATGTTTTTTTAACAAAACAAAAAAAAGAAGAAGAGCGAAAAGCTCTTTTTTTTTTTACTTTTCCTACCCTTTTACCATTTTTTTTTTACTTTTCATTTTGTTTTTGGTAGTTATTATTATCATTTTTTAATATTATCATTATTATTTTTAAATTTATCTTATTACGTTATTATTATCAGAAATTATTATTATCAAAAAAACTAAAGAAAATAAGCGGAAAAACTTTTTTTTCCGAGGCTTTTTTTTTCTATAAAAAAAAAAAACAGGGGAAGCCCAAAAAGAGAAAAAAAAAAATGCAAAAATGAAACATGTGTTAACAAAACAAAAAAAAAGGAAGAAACAAAAACGAAACAAATGGGGCAAAAAAGAAAAAAAAATTTGCGAAAAAGGGAAAAAGGGCGAGGTCGAAAAATAATAAAATAATAATCAAATAATAAAAATAAAAATATAATACCAAAAAAATAAAAATAAATAAAAGAATAAATAAATAAAAAAAAAACCCCGTCGGGCCTGATTGTCTTTTTCCCTTTATTCCTTTATATTACATTTTTCGTTTTTTTTAACCGCGCCCCGGTTACTTTTATCAGCTCTTTTTGGGTTTTTTTTTTATTAAATTCTTATTCACTGGTTTAAGAAAATTTCTTCTTTTTCCCCTTTTTTTTTTTTTTTTTTTTTTAAAAACATTTTTTTTTTTTTCTTTGTTTTCTTTGTTTATAAAAATTAATAATGAAAAAATAATGATAATACTAACAAAATAAAAAAATCAAAGAAAAAAGGAGGGGAAATGATAAAAACAATAATAAAAAGAAATAAAAAGTAAATATTAAGAATAACAAGGAAAATAAAAGTAATGAAAATTTTAATAATATTATTATAAAAAGGGGGGGAAAATCATAGTAAATAATGGTAATAAATATGATATTTAAATATAAAAACCAATTTAAAATGGTAATGCTGATAAAAGGGAAAAGGGTAAAAAAATAATAATGAAAACAATAATAAGAATGATAATAAAAATTATAAAAATTTAAATGAAAATTTGACAATAGGAAAAAGGGTTTTAACAAAATAAAATAATAATGATTTTAAAAGATAAAAAAATGTTTAAAAAAATGAAATATTTAATAATAATAAAATAATAATAATAATAATAATAATAATGTCAATAATGATGATAATAATAATGGGCGTTGCGGGGGAAGGGGACTTGGAAACCCCTTTTAAAGGACTTCTAAAGGGTTGCAATGGGGGGGGGCGCGGTGGCCCCGAGCGGTTAGAGCTTTGGGACTTGGTTTCCCGTCGAAAAATCCAGGTTCGGGGGTTCGATCCCGGCCGGCGCGTTGTTCCAGGGGAAAGGGGACTTAAACCTTTTTCCCAAAATGTAAATGGACATATTCTCTGACTTTTGAAAAATGTCATGTACATAAAAAATTGTTCTATTTGTGTAAAAAATTGTCTCTTTTTAAATACTATGAATATTCACGTGATATTAAAATATATGAAATGTTGATAGGGAAAATTGTGTGTAATGCGAAAAATCAAAAAAGGTAAGGTAACGAAAATAAGCGAAGAAAAAAGAAAAAGGAATGAAGAAAGGAAAAATGCAAAAAACCCCAAAAATAAATAACCCAAAAATAAAAGTAGAAAAAGCGAAAAAAATTGCGTAAAAACTGCGAATAAAAAAACGATGAAAAAAACCGATAAAAATAAGCGAAATAAAACAAAAAAATAAAACATTGCGTCGAACGGGGCAAATAAAAATACAAAATAGAAAAAAAGGGAAAAAGCAAAGTAAAAAATTTCGTAAAAATTGCGATAAAATTCAAAATAACAAAAATCTTTGCGTCAAAATTGCGGTGATTAATAAGGCGGCAAAATAAAACATAAATAAACAATAAAATAATAAATAAAATGAAAAAGCGAAAGAAAAATTGCGTCAAAACGTACAAAATAAAATTCCCGAAATACAAAAAGGGAAAAAACGAAATCTAAAAGGGGGAAAAGCGGGGCGAAATCCCCTTGAAAAAAGCAAGAAAAATAAAAAAAGCAAAAGTAAAAAACTGCGTAAAAGTTGCGATAAAACCTAAAAATATAAAAAAAATATTATCATCTTTTATCTTTAAATCATTTTTTATCATTGAAAATTTAAAATCCTAAGCCCGGATTACCGAGGTAATTTATAAAAGAGGGAATAATGCAACCCGCTTGATACGTAAATTCAACCCTCCCTGACCAGGACTCCCCCCCTAGTTGCACTTTCCCCTTTTTGTGGGGGGGGGGTGGCACGGTTGGGGTTTTCGTGGCCTCCGGTTTCATACCCGGAGTGACCTGGGTTCGAGTCCCCGGTCAGGGGGGTTTTTATTTATTTTATTATTATTATTTTTATCCCTTATTATTAGATTATTATTATTAATATTATTATTTGTTATTATTTTTTATTATTTTTTTACTATTATCATTATTATTATTTTTTATTAAATTTTTAATTATTATTATTATTAAACATTATTGTTATTATCAATATTATTATTGGGTTTTTTGTTGTTGTTTTTGTTTTTGTTTTTTATTATCATTATCAAATTTTCTTTTTTATTATTTTTTATTATTATTTTATTATTTTATTATCATAATTATTATTTTTATTATTATTTTTATTTTTTATTAATTTATTTTGTTTTTTTTCCTTGTTATTATTATTATTATTATTATTATTATTGTTTTTATTTTTATTATCATTATTTTTTGTTTTTATTATAATAATAATAAAATAATAAAAATAATAATTATTATTATTATTATTATTAAACATTTTTATTATTTTTATTTTATTATTATTTTTGCTTTCTATTTTCCCTTATCATTTTTATTATTTTTTTGTTTTCTATTATTATTATTTTTTATTTTTTAAAATTATTTAAATTTTTATTATTATTTTTTATTATTATTTTTATTATTATTATCATTTTTTTTAAACCCTTAATTTTTATTATTATTTATTGTTATTTTTTCATCATTATTATTATCATTTTTATTATTGTCATTATTATTTTTTGTTTTAAAGCGAAAGTTTTCCTTTGACTGCTAATTAAAATCAAAAACCCCCCGAGTCCTACCCGCGACCTTGGGTTATTGAAGTTCAGGAATGGGGAACCCCAACGAAAACATGGCCCCTTTTTGCATGTTTTTCCCTTGATGTTCCCCTTTCCTCAAGCTTTTTTTTTTTTTTTCCTATTTCATTTATCGCTCAATTGACCCAAAATTTTTTCTTTCGTTTTATTTTATTTTTGGTTTTTTTTCCCTCTCTCATTTCGCAATTTTGACGCAATGATTTTTTACTTTTTTCGATTTTTTTATCGTAATTTTGACGCAATTTTTTTTTTTTCGATTTTTTCGCTTATTTTATCGTTTATTTCATACGCCTTTTTTTTATTCGCAGTTTTGACGCAATTATTTTCCGGGTTTTTCTACTATATTTAAAGCTTATTATTTTTTTGTTTTTTGCATTATTTTGTCTTTTCAAACTTCTTCTTTTTTGCTTTTGCATTTTTCGTTACCTTCCCTTTTGAATTTTTCGCATTACACACATATTTACTTCAAAAAATTAACCCCATATTTTTCATACAACGTGAAAAATTCATAGCATTTTTATAGAGACTATTTATATACAAAATATTATTTAAAAATTAATTATGTCATGGGCATTTCAGAGTCAGGGGAAATGGCCTTTACATATGGGCCATCAAGTTTAAAATTTTTCCCTTTCCCAAGGGGAAAAAACGCGCCGCCCGGGACTCGAACCCTTCTAACCTGGTTTTTTTGACGAATCCAATTTCCCATGCTCTAACCGCTCGAAAACCCGCCCCCCCCCTTTCAAAACCCTTGCAGAAATCCTTAAATGTTGCCAAATCCCCTTCCCCCCACCGCCTATTACATTTTTCATCATTATTGATTTAAATTTTTACTATTATTTTTATTATTATTATTATTATTTTTATTATTTAAAATTATTTTTTATCATTATCATCTTTTTCATCATTATTCTTATTTTTATTGTTAAACCGTTGTCATTACTGTCATTATTATAATTTTATCATTCAGTGTAAAGTTTAAAGGGATATTCAAAAGGGAAAAAAAACGACAATCGGCAAATTAGGGAATTTTATTTTTTTATTTCTTTTTTTTCCCTTTTTTTATTTTTTATTTTATTTGTATTAAATTAAATTTTTATTTAAAGGGAGACCTCGCCCTTTTCTTTCTCGTAAATTTTTTTATTCTTTTCGCCATTTTTTGGTTTTGCTTTTTTTGCTCTTCTTCATTTTTTTTTTGTTTTGTTTACACGTTTTTAAATTTTCGGGAATTTTTTTTTTTCTCTTTTCAACCCTTTGCTGGGGTTTTTTTTTTATTATAGAAAAAAAAGCCGCGGAAAAAAAAGTTTTTCCGCTTATTTTCTTTAGTTTTTTTTTTTCCCCTTTTTTTTTTTTTTCCCCCTTTTTTCTTTAGTTTTTTTTTGGGAATATTTTTTTCTCTTTTCGACTTTGCTGGTTTTTTATTTTTATAGAAAAACAGCTGGGGGAAAAAACCTTTTTGGGGGGGCCCCTTATTTTCTTTATTTTTATTTTTTGCTTTTTTTTTTTTTTTTTTTTTTTTTTGCCGCTTATTTTCTTTAGTTTTTTATTTTGGGAAATTTTTTTTTCTCCGACTTCGCTGGGTTTTTTAAATTTTTAAATCGTTTTTTTTTTTCCGCTTATTTTTTTATTTTCTTTTCTGTAAACGAGGATTTTTAAAGCAGTTTTTTTCTTTTCGAAATTTTGGGGTTTATCTAATGGGTTTTTCCCTATCTCGCGGATTGTTTTCTATTTTGAATAATTATCACAATTATACCCCAATTAAATATCGTTTTTTTTTTTTTTCTCTTGTATTTTCGATTACGGTTTTTATCCCAATTTTGTCGTATTTTGTACTTTTGCTTTTTTTATTTTATAAATTTGTTCTATTAGTTTCTAATTCGGTATTTTCGCGCGCTTTTTTATTTTTTCCCTTTTTATTTTTTGTATTTCTAATTTTTATAGTACTGTGAAAGCAATTTTTTACTAACCCATTATTTATTTTATTTATTTTACCTTTTATTATTTTTCTTTATTTATTTCCCCTTTTTTCGAATTTTTATCGGGAATTTTTAAAGCATTTTTCCCACTTTCCTTTTTCTTCTCTTCTATTTTTCGACGCAATTTTTACTTTCGTTTAAATTTTGCTTTTTTTTTTCGGTTTTTTTTTCGCACGTTTATTTGTTTTTTATTTCGAATTAAAACCCTCGCAAAATTTTTACGGGAATTTATCGCTTTTTTCTATTTTTTAATTTTTTCGCAATTTTTGAGTATTTCGTTTTTCCCATTTTTTTTATTTACGTTATTTTTTTTCTGTTTCTTGCATTATTCCTCTTTTTCAAACCCTTTTTCTTCTTTTCATTTGCTTATTTTCGTTACCTTAAACCATTTCATTTTACGCATTTCACACATATTTACATATCAACCTTAAAAACATATTTACAATTAACCTGAATATTCATACATTTCATGAAACTATTTATATACCATAATTGAACAATTAAAGTTACAAATTTTCATTTTAAAAGATCAAAAATATGGGCCCTTTACATGTTGGGGCCCTCAAAGGGGAAGTTCCCTTTCCCAAGGGGGAAAAACGCGCCGCCCGGGACCCCGAACCCTCGAACCTGGATTTGTCGACGAAACCAAATCCATGCCCCTAAACCCCTTTGACCCCCCGCGCCCTCCCATTGCAACCCTTTCAGAGTCCTTTTAAAATTTTTCCCAAATCCCCTTTTTCCCCCAAATCGCCTTTTTATTTATCATCATTATTGACATTATTAATTATTATTATTTTATTAAATTTTTATTATTTTTTATCATTTATATCTTTATTATCAAAGAAAACAAAAAAAAAAGCAACGTAGAAAAAAAAAAAAAAAAGGAAAAAGAAAAAAATAAACTTAAAACATTGGAAAAAGAATTCAAAAAAAAAAAACCCAAAAAAGAGCTGTAAAAGATAAAAGGACGCCGGGAAAAATACGAAAATGTATATTAAGGAATAAAGAGAACGACCCTCAGGCAGGGCTTGTTTATTTTATTTATTTTATTTATTTATTCTTTTTTTTATTTCTATTTTTATTTGTATTCAGTTTATTTTTTAAATTAAATTATTATTATTATTTCGACCTCGCCCTTTTTTTTGTTCCCCGCAAATTTTTTCTATTCTTTTCGCACATTTTGGTTTCGCTTTTTGCCTTCTTCCCTTTTTTTATGTTTTGTTAAAAAAATTTTTCATTTTCGCATTTTTTTTTTCTTTTTGACTTGCCCGTTTTTTTATTTTTATAGAAAAAAAAAACAGTTTTTTTCCGGTTATTTTTTATTTTCTTTAGCTTTTTTTTTCGCAAAATTTTTTCTCTTTTAGCTTCGCTGGGTTTCTATTTTTCCAAAAAAAAAACAGCCGCGGAAAAACAGTTTTTTTTTCCCCTTTTTTTTCTTTAGTTTTATTTTCGGGTTTTTTTTTTTTCCCCTTTTTTTACTTCGTGTTTTTCTATTTTTTAGAAAAAACAAACCCGGGGGGAAAAAAGTTTTGCCCCTTTTTTTTTTAGTTTTTTATTTCGCCAAAAATTTTTTTCCCCTTTTTTTACTTCCCTGTTTTTTTCCCATGTTTATAGAAAAAAGCCGCGGAAAAACAGTTTTTTCCGCCCTTTAATAATAAAAATGATAATAAAAAACTACAATAACAAAATAAAAAGTAAAAAAATTGGTAAAGATAGTAAAAGTAAAAAATAATGATTATTGTAAATTTTTATCATGATGGGATAATCCCATAAAAGTGATTTAATGATTATATGATAAAAACCCAAAAATAAGATAATGGAAAAAGTAATATTAAAAATAAGGTAAAAATAAAGTAATTTAAAAAAGTTAAAATTTTTTAATAAAAATGATAAAAATCAAGTAAAATAAAAGTACTAATAATTATAGTTATGAAAAATAACCTTTTTGATAATCGATAATAAGATTAATTTGGGAAAAAAAAAAAATATTATTAAAAAAAATGTAATAATTTTTAAATGCCCCAAAAAAGATGAGGTTAAAAAAGAATAAGAATAATGATATAAAGAGGGTAATTAAAATAATGATAATATAAAAATAAAAATAATAATAAAAATAAATAATTTCAATAAAGATGAAAAAATGATAAAAGGGGAGTGCGGGGGAAGGGGACTTGGCAAAATTTTTAAAGGGCCCCTGCAAGGGGTTTCAATGGAGGGCGCGGTGGTCCCAGCCCGGGTTTTAAACATCCGGGGGGGGGTTTGGGTTCCCTCGACAAATCCCGGTTCTGGGTTTTTAGTCCCGGGGGGCCCCGGGTTTTTTCCCTTTTTCAAGGAACTTCACCTTGATGGCCCATATGTAAATGGCCAATTTTCTGATTCTGTAAATTTACAGTACTCATTTAAATTTTTCTATAATGTGTAGGGAAAAATTTCCCCCTATGAAATTTCTATGAAAATTCACGTTTTATATTAAATTTTGTGTGTAATTTTTGATATGTAAATTGTGTGTAATGCGTAAAACCCAAAAAGGGAAGGGAACGAAAATAAGTGAAACAAGAAAAGAAGAATGAAAAAGGAAAATCAAGAAAAAGAAAAAAAAATAAACGTAAATAAAAAATGAAAAAGCGAAAGCGTCAAAATTGTGAATAAAAAGAATAAAAAAAAACGAAAAAATTGGGGGTTTCCCCCCAAAAATTTCGATGGGAAACGAAAATTTAAACAAAAAAACGTGCAAAAAAAACCATAATAAAAAGAAAAAACGAAAGTAAAAATTGGTCGAAAAGAAAAGAAGAAAAAGCGGAATAAAAAATGGTCAAAAATTTCTTTAAAAAACCCAAATAAGCGAAAATAATTGTTAAAAATTTCGAATATATTCGAGGGGAAAAAACCGATAATAAGAAAAGGAAAATAAAAAATTTCTCAACTGCTATAAAATTACAAAAAGGAAAGAAAAAAAAAAAATCTGCGACAAAAAAAACAAATATGCCCAAAAAGAAAAAAAGGAGAAGCGAAAGTAGAAAATGCGTCAAAATTGCGATAAAAAATTTAAAACAGGCGAAAATTTCGTCAAAATTGCGGGGAGTAAAAAGCCCGGGGAAATAATAATAATAAATAATAATAAAAATAAAGATAAGCGAAAATTAAAAAATTGCGTCCCACGTACGATGAAATTTTCGAAAAACAAAAAAAGAAATGCGAAATGAAAAGCTTGCGAAAAAATTTTCCGACATTTACACTAATAGAACTAATATAAAAAAATAAAAAAGGGGAAAATACAAAAAAGTTTAAAAATTTCGTAATAATTCGAAATAGAAAAAAATCCTGCGAGATATGATAAAAATTGGGTAAATAGCAAAAACGAAAAGTAAAAACTGCGTCAAAATCTTCGATACAAAAAGAAAAAAAAAAATAACGGGAAAACTCATGGGAAAAAAAAAAACCACGAAGTCGAAAAGAGAACAAAAAATTTTCCCAAAATAAAAACCCAAAGAAAATAAAAAATAAAAGGCAAAAATGTTTTTTTTTTAAAAATAGGAAAAAAGCGAATTCCCAAAAGAGAAAAAAAAAAAGCGAAAAAAAAAAACTAAAGAAAAAAACGGGGAAAAATGTTTTTTCCGCGGCAGTTTTTTTTTTTATAAAAATTTAAAAAACCTCAAAAAGAGGAGAAAAAAAGCGAAAATAAAACAAAAAAAATAACGGCAAAAAACTGTTTTTTTTTGTGGCTGTTTTTTCTTAAAAATGAAAACCAAAACGAATCGAAAGAAAAAACTATTGGAAATAAAAAATTAAAAAAAAATAAGAAAATAAGCGGCAAAACTGTTTTTTTCCCTGGCTGTTTTTTCTATAAATCAAAAAAAAGAAAAAAATTTCGAAAAAAAAAAACTGTGTCCAAAAAAACCCGAAAATAAAAAAGAAGACGAAAAGCAAACCCAAAAAAAACGAAAAAAAATAGAAAATTTGCGAGAAAAAAAGGGCGAGGTCGAAAAAAAAATAAATAAAAAAAAATGAAACAAATAAAATTGAAATAAAAAAAAGAATAAAGAAATAAAAAAAATGAAAAATAAACTCCTTCCTGAAATTTTCGTTTTTTTTTTTTCCTTTCATATACCCCACATACTTTTTTTTTTTTTTTTTTTTTTTTTTTTTTTTTACTCGTTTTTGGTTTTTTCTTTTTTTTTTTTTTTTCTTCTCTTAATTTTTTTATTATGAAAAATCCTTCCTGTTTTTTAAAAGTTTAACTGATTTTATTTAATAATATTATTTCATATGGTTGATGACGTTCCCCAGTGTGTATATTTTATACCCGTTTACCGCCAAATACATTTATCATATTTTGTTTTATATATAATTTTACATATATCCCTATATTAATAATATCATATATATATATAATAATTTTATATAAAATAATATAAAGTATTCTATAGGGATTTATTTTCCCCCCTTTTTGACCCCCCAAAAATACAAAGAAGGGAAAAAATTTTTAAACTTGGGACCTGTATTTTCATTTTAATGGAGCGGGACTGATCTGTCTCTTAAAAAAAAAAGTACGTTTGTTTATGCCTGGCGATTTTTTTTCCATGGTTTTACTTTTATTTTTCTATTTTTTTTAAAAAAATTTCGCCTAATGTTTAATCGCTTTTCTTTGAATCCAAATCCCCCATTATCGTTTTCTTTTAATAATTTTAAATTTGGGGTAAAATGCATTTTAAGTTTTTTTACTTTTCCCAATGGTCTATGGGGGAAAAATCTGAGTTTCGATTAAAAAACTCTAAATTTTTATTACTTCAAAAGATATGAACTTTTTTTTAAATTTTTGGGTATAAGTACCCCAATTTTACTAGCATTTATTAATCAAATGTGTTGACCAAATACGATCTGTGTTTTTGTTTTACAAATAGGGCAAAGACAAGCCCCCCCATTTATTCTCTTTCCAAACATTAAAAATATTTCCCTTGTGAAAAAAAAAAGAAAAAAAGGGAAAGAAAAAGGGAAAATGAAGAAACAACAAAAGTACCCCTCCACCAGACTTTTTCAGACAGAATCCCTAAGGAAAAAGTTTTTTTGATGGAGTTTTTGAAAATTTTACGGTGCCCCGCCTTTTTCCCTTTAAGTTTTTTGTAAATCCGTTGAAAGGGCTCGTTTTTCCCCTTATTTAAAAGAGACCTTGGGTGAAGGTTTTGGATGTTTTTAAAATTTTTTTTTTAATTTACTGGGGAGGGGATGCATGTGGATTTGAGTTTTGGAAAAATAAAAAACCCATTTTTTTAAGTTCCCTTTAAACTCGGTTTGGGAGCATTGGAAAAGGGAGCGCCTCCCACTCGCAAACCCGGGACGGGGGGACCAGAGGAAACCTTCTTTTACTAAGGGAAAGGTTTTAAAAAAGGTGTTTTAAAAGAACCCCCTTCCCCGTGTTTGGGGGGTTCACGGCGTTCTCCACGGAGATAACGTCCCCCCCTCGAGGTTTAAGGTCAACTCGGGTTTGGGAGCTTTTGTAGAGAGGCGGAGCGCAGGCCACAAAGGTTTATAAAATCTTTTAAACTGGGTTTTGGCTTTTCCCACTCGCTGGGTGTTTTTCTTCATTTGAAAATAAAAATAATAATATATTAAATTTTATTATCATAAACCTTTTTTTAAAACGTAATTTTATTATTATTTTTAACGTTATTGTTTTTTTTTTCCCTTTATTTTTTTCCCCCATTTAAATTGTTTTAGTGTTATTATTTAAATTTTTTATTATTTTATTATTATTATTATTATTATTATATTATTATTTTTTTATTTTAACAATTTTATTTTAAAATTTTTTTTATTATTATTTTTTTTTTTTTAAATTTTTAATAATACTCAAAAAAAAATCATCAAACATAACAACAGCAAAAGGGTAATGTACGGGTATTGACCCTAATGATGCTAATACTAATATTACTACTACTACTAAATAATAAAATCTCATCAACAACAACAACAACCCAACCCAAAACCAAAAAACACAACAACAACAACCCAAAAACAACAACAACAACAACCAAAAACAACAAACAACAAAAACAATAAAAATATAATAATGCCCAAAAAAAAGATGAGAAAAATGAAATTTTTTGATAATTTATGTAATAGTGATAAAATAATTTGTAAAATAATAATAATACCCTTTAAAAAATATAAAAAACAAATTTTAATGTGAAAAAAATTATAAACAATAACAATAACCAATAAAATAATAATAATAATGATTTAAAAATAATTATTTTTTATTATAAATGTTATTTTTATTCTTAAATATTATTTTTACTAAAATTTAAAATTATTATCATTATTTTATTTTTTATTTTTATTATTGTAATTATTATTATTATTAATCCTTACTATTTTAAAGGTATTATAAATAATTTATTTTATTTTTTCATTTTTTATAAAAAAAGTTTTCCCTTTGATTTTGCTAATTAAAACAAAAACCGAGTCACTACCACGACCTAGGGGGATTTAAGTTTTTAGGCCCTGCCTATCAACGAAAAAATGCAAAGTTTTGCGAACAACCGCAAAATTTAAAAAATCCGGTCAATTAAATTTACGCACACAAAAGAACAAAATCAGATTTTATAAAAGCTCTTCGAAACATGTGCTGTTCTTTTAAAAACCCTTTTTTTTTGGGTTTCTTCCCAATTTTTGGGTTTCCTGGGAAATTTTCTCAAGAAACTTATCTGTACTTTTTTTTTTTTAAGGGCCCAAAAGCTCCAAAAACACAGGGAAAGTTTTTGGTTTTTAAATGCCCATCTTTTCCACCTCAAATTTTCCCGGTCTTTTTTACTTGGATTCTTCTCGAACACTTTTGTTTGGGAAAGTTTTTTGGCTGAAGCGATGCCCAAAATCTATAAACAGGGAATGTTTTTTATTTTGTCCTTGAGACGATATCTGGACGATTTCCTGTTTTTTAGGGTTGCCCCTTAACCCCTTCGGATTCTTTTTGTACGTATTTTTTCTTCATCTATGAAATTTTTGTATCCCAAATTTTCCCTTTGTTTTTCCTAATTTTTTATAGGTTTTTTTTCCTGATCCCAATTTTTTATTTACGGTATCAATTTCTTTAAATTTATATTTCAGATGTCACTAGTTTTTTTTTTGCTTAAAGGTTGCTTTAGCACACTTATCGAGACCAAACTTCATACCTATGTCATCACTGAAATCTTTTACAGTTTTCAGCAACCTTTCCAATTCATTATTGTAAGCGACACGTGAGTTGGGAGCACCACTTCGCCAGATGTAAGCGAGTGGCCACCGCAAGCCACCAGAATATGAGTGACACGAGAGATTAGGAGCACCGCGTCACTAGATGTGAGCGAGACCAGAGATGGACTTGGGTGGGTGAGTGAAAAGGGGCTTAGCTTGCTGGTTTATTCTTGACGACAGATATGAGACCCCCATGTCCCCGGGTGGAGGACGAGGTGGTGGAGCTGGACCCTGTGTGGCTTGGGCCGTCCGCTGTGTCTTGAAGAAAGAGTATTAATTAACCCATTCGCTCCGGAATTTTTCGCTCGTCGCTCAGCGCCGCTCACGGTAATAGTTGCCAGCCGCGTGGGCCGCCGCAACGGGATTTTTTCTGGAGCGGCGCGGCGGCGCAAAGACCATCATATATTTTTTTCAGGAATCTATCCATAGATTTATTATGAAAGTTGGGTTTTATATAAGGGCAATGTGTAGAAACTGTACTTTTTTGTATTTTTCTAGGCATCTATTCGCCTTTGTATTGAGGAGATATACTGAATCGCTTCCAAGTTCTCTATACTATCAGATGACATCAACACTTTGATGTTAAAAGTTAGTGTTGTTTTTGCACGAGATGTAAAAGTATGGACTAAGCCGTTTTTTTTCAAACTTTCAAATGAAGCAGAGCAGCAAGCCAAATATCATTTTGATACTCAGAAGTAGTGCATTGTCCATATAAGAGATCACACCATGTTTTTTATCATTTCATTCAACAGAAAAGGAAGAAAAGCAAAAGTGAATGTAGCTTCACTTTGATGTTCAAAAATAACTTTGTATTGATATGTGATGTCACACTGTGTAAGTTTAGTTTTTTTTTCTTTAGTACAAGACTTGTAAGAGAGAATATACCTTCATACCTTCCATGGCTGCGATCGTTCTGCTGGAATGAGCCTTTGACTGACCTTTTATTCACATGACTAACCAATCAGATCACGCCATGTGACCTGATGCACCAATCAAAGCAATTACTAGTTTCCAGCCAGTCAGGTCAAGGTACATCATAATCATGCAATCTAGTGTGAACAAATCACATGATTACAAGTCATAAATAATTACGACAGTTACATATGTCATAAATTACATACGTCACATATTTATCAACCAGTCAAATAAGACTAGTAACAGAGCCAAGTATTAGGTTGAAAAAAAAAATAAACTGTCAGTCTATGGTCAGTCATCAAGGCAAAAATACGTGCCAAACGTTACGGGGCCCATAGATGCCATGGCAAGATTACATGCCAAACATGTTGGCGTCCATTGAGAGCATGGCAAGAATAGATGCCAAACGGGGCGAATGGGTTTGTGTTGTTAAGAAGCTGGGAGAAAGGGATAAGTGCCATACAGAATAAAAGCGCATGCTAATTTGGCATGCGCTTGAAGAAAGAGTATTAAGCCAAAATTTTGGGATCTGGTCAACCCCAGGTGATTTCCATTTATGGGACTTTTTTAGTGCGTTTTGAATTTCTTCAGTGGTAATATTTTCCCATTTTTGTTCGGGAATATCCCTAGTGCTATTCTCAAAATCTCGTATCCATGCGTTTTCATTGTATTATTTATCTTTTCCCCAGATATTGTTTCAAAATTCCCAGACTTTTTCTTCAGATGGTATAGCTTCCACAAGAGTTGTTTCTTTTCTTATTTCGCGGTAAAATTTCTTCATGTCAGTCTCAAACATTTTATTCTGCCTGAAAAACTTTTAGCGTTTGTCATATCTACGTAACCTTTGTGCCTTAACCTGAAGTTTTTGTTTAAGCTCTTCTTTAATCGTTGGTATTTGTTCTTTAGAAAGTATTTTGTATTTTCTTATTACTTTTCTCGCTTTTCTCGATTGCTTCCCATTATCTTTTTGTAGTTCGTCTAATATCGATATTTCCCTTCTAAAATTTTTTATTTCTTTCTCTATCACTTGCCACTTGGCTTTGCGAGGTTTCTTTTTTGTTTTTTTCTTTCTGAACTTAATGCCACATTTTGCTTGGAGGACTCTTCCTGTTGCGTATATTAGTTCGTTTAATTCAGTATAAAACAGGATTTATCTCATGACAGAGTTATTCTAACGCCTTGTTACCTATGTTTAATATACTTTTATATTTATGGGTATGTCTGAATTTTAACAGTGTCTCTCTTTTACTCATTTCAGTACGTTTTACTACCGATAGTTCTTCAACGATATCCGTTTTCATATCTAGCAATTCTCCCTCATCTACGACAACCTCTTGTGGCTTTAATTCATCGATATTATTTCCAATTGCTAGATCAACTTTATTTGGCATGTTCACTTTTTGTTCATCTTAATTTTCTTCCTTTTTATTTTCTTCTATCTGTACCTCTATAGTGTCATTTTTTACTTGGTCTTTGATTATTGAGATTTCTATATCTGTTAATTTTTTGTTACGAACAATATGTCTTCTCACATTGGCTAGCTTGTTTGGGTCAAGCATTTGCGTTTTCTCACTTTCACTATTCCTTAAACACCATTTTTATAGGTGTCATCAGTATTATTATTATTATTATTAATTATTGTTAATTATTATCATTATTATTATTATTATTATTATTATTATTATCGTTATTATTATTATTATTATTATTATCATTATTATCATTATTATCATTATTATATATATATTGTCCAAGGTTTCCTCTCTTTATATAAATCATTAATTTCACTTAATCAAGGTTTCTTAATTATTTTATTTATAATTTTCAGATATCATGAGCAAACCTTTTTGTCCTTTTATATATCCTCTGGGGAATAGATTGCTTCAGGGAGATAGAAAACTCATTGTCTATTTTCAATATATATTTTCCATATATATATTCAAATTCAATCAATCAAAAATAAAACTTTGCACATATGTATATCAGAAGCTCGATGTAGTGCAGGCCTTAGTCCAGTCAGGGTCAAGCGGTCCGAGGTCATACAGCCGAGGTCATGCAGCCCGAAGAAGTACGGATCGGGATAATTAGGACCGAGACGACACAGCCCAGGGTAGAATAGCCCAGGGTAAATGTCCTAGGGTGGATAGCCACAACAATGCCGACAGGTTTCTTCCACTCATAAAATATGGAAGCTGCAATAAGAACCAGTGGAATAATGCACTAAATCACTGTCACTTCATAACATCAAGTTACTTCACTTGCTATCACTTATGTAATTAAGTTTTACACCATTTCAATTTCAAAAGTAGTAAAATAAATATATATAATTACTTACAATGTGTATCAGTGTGGAGTTCGGAGCCAAGTGGCTGACCATATAACGGTGACCACCGACCATGGCTTCCTTCCAGGTTCGAAGCAGGCGAAACGGGTCGTCTGGGTAAACCAAATGGTTCGCTAACGCTCACAAGCACGCACGCA
>NW_023648593.1:86290-104596 GCF_015228065.2 Penaeus monodon | reverse complement strand
TTATTATATATATATCTTTCTCTCTATATATCCCTTCTCTCTGTATATAAGTAATGAATAGATAATAATAAATAAATAAATATGTATATATATGTATGTATATACATAATATATATATATATATATATATATATATATATAAAATATATATGTATATATATATATATATTAATATATTAATTCTATATTTATAGATATATATATATTTTTTTTATATATACATACATATAATACATATTTATTTATTTATTTATTTATCTATTCATTTACTTATATACAGAGAGAAGGAGATATATAGAGAGAAAGATATATATATATATATATATATATATATATATATATATATGTGTGTGTGTGTGTGTGTGTGTGTGTGTGTGTGTGTGTGTGTGTGTGTGTGTGTACAGGGTTTGGTGATGGTTTCCCTTTTATAAATATTTGTATTTGCTGTCTTGTGTGCGAAGTGTGCGTGCGTGCGTGCTTGTGAGCGTTAGCGAACCATTTGGTTTACCCAGACGACCCGTTTCGCCTGCTTCGAACCTGGAAGGAAGCCATGGTCGGTGGTCACCGTTATATGGTCAGCCACTTGGCTCCGAACTCCACACTGATACACATTGTAAGTAATTATATATATTTATTTTACTACTTTTGAAATTGAAATGGTGTAAAACTTAATTACATAAGTGATAGCAAGTGAAGTAACTTGATGTTATGAAGTGACAGTGATTTAGTGCATTATTCCACTGGTTCTTATTGCAGCTTCCATATTTTATGAGTGGAAGAAACCTGTCGGCATTGTTGTGGCTATCCACCCTAGGACATTTACCCTGGGCTATTCTACCCTGGGCTGTGTCGTCTCGGTCCTAATTATCCCGATCCGTACTTCTTCGGGCTGCATGACCTCGGGCTGTATGACCTCGGACCGCTTGACCCTGACTGGACTAAGGCCTGCACTACATCGAGTTTCTGATATACATATGTGCAAAGTTTTATTTTTGATTGAATTTGAATATATATGTATATGGAAAATATATATTGAAAATAGACAATGAGTTTTCTATCTCCCTGAAGCAATCTATTCCCCAGAGGATATATAAAAGGACAAAAAGGTTTGCTCATGATATCTGAAAATTACAAATAAAATAATTAAGAAACCTTGATTAAGTGAAATTAATGATTTATATAAAGAGAGGAAACCTTGGACAAAATATAATAATAATAATAATAA
This sequence comes from Penaeus monodon, assembly GCF_015228065.2. Lineage (NCBI taxonomy): Eukaryota > Metazoa > Arthropoda > Malacostraca > Decapoda > Penaeidae > Penaeus > Penaeus monodon. The sequence goes on along the minus strand of NW_023648593.1, from coordinate 103,371 downwards.
TAATAATAATAATAATAATAATAATTAACAATAATAATAATAATACTGATGACACCTATAAAAATGGTGTTTAAGGAATAGTGAAAGTGAGAAACGAAAATGCTTGCCCCAAACAAGCTACCCAAATTGAGAAACAATTTTTTCGAAACAAAAAATTAACAGAATGAATCCAACAAAGACCAAAAAATGCACTATAGGGGTCCAGATAAATAAAAAAAAAAAGGAAAAAAATTAAGAGAACAAAAAGTGAACATCCAAAAAAAGTTGATCTAAAATTGAAATAATATCGATGATTAAACCCAGGGTTTGTCATAATAGGGAGAATTGCTGTATAAAAAAGGATATCTTTTTGAAGAACTATCGGTAAAAAAAACTAGAATGAGTAAAAGAAACACTGTTAAAAATTCAACATCCCCAAAAAATATAAAATATATTAAACATAGGTAAAAGCGTTAGAAAAAATCTGTCATAAATAAACCCTGTTTTATCTGAATTAAAAAAAAATATACCAACGGGAAGAGCCCCCTCCAAAAATTTGGCATAGTTCAAAAAAAAAAAAAAAAAAAAAAAAAACCTCGAAAAGCCAAGGGGCAAGGAAATAAAAAAGAAATAAAAAATTTTAAAAGGGGAAAATGAAAATTAACAACTACAAAAAGATAATGGGAAAAATCGGAAAAGCGAAAAGGAAATAAAAATACAAAAACTTTCTAAAAAAAAATACCAACGTTAAAAAAGGGCTTAAAAAAAACTCAGGTTAAGGCCAAAGGTTACGTAATAGACAAACGCTAAAAGTTTTTCGGCAAATAAATTTTAAAGACTGAATGAAAAATTTTACCGCAAAATAAAAAAAGAAACAATCTTTGGAAGCTATACCATCTGAAGAAAATCAAAAAAAAAAAAAAATGCAAAAATAAAAACAAAAGAAAATAAGCGGAAAAATTTTTTTTTTTTTCCGGGGCTGTTTTTTCTATAAAATAGAAACCAGCAAAAAGTCAAAAAGAGAAAAAATTTTGCGAAATAAAAACAAAAAGAAAAAAAAATAATCGGCAAAACGTTTTTCCGCGGCTTTTTTAAAATAGAAAACCAGCAGTCAAAAAGAAAAAAAATATTGCGAAAATAAAAACTAAAAAAAAAAGAAAAAAATCAGAAAAACTGTTTTCCGCGGTGTTTTTTAAAAAAAAGGGAACCGCGGTCAAAAAAGGAAAAAATTTCGAAAATAAAAACTAAAAAAAATAAAAATAAGCGGCAAACTGTTTTTCCGCGCTTTTTTTCTATAAAATAGAAAAAACAAGTCAAAAAAGGAAAAAAAAAATGCGACAATGAAAACATGTTTTAAAAAAAACGAAAAAAAAAAAGAGTGAAAAGCGAACCAAAAAATGTGTAAAAAGAAAAAAAATTTACGAGAAAGAAAAAGGGCGGTCGAAAAAATACCAATAAATAAAAAAAAATAATAAAAAAGAAACAAAAAAAAATAGAAATAAATAAAAAATAAAAAAATAAAAAAAAAAAATATATATAGTCTCCCCTGATTTTCGTTTCTTTTTTCCTTTCTAATACACTTTCGTTTTTTCCCGCGCCCGTTATTTTTTATAGCTCTGTTGTTTTTTTTTTTTTATTGAATTCTTATTCATGTTTTAAGAATTTTTTTTCTTTTTTTTCTACTTTCTTTTTTTTTTTTTTTTTTGTTTTCTTTGATAATAAAGATAAAAATGATGAAAAAATAAAAAATAAATAAAAAAATTTTAAATAATAATGTCAATAATGATGATAATATAATGGGCGATGGGGGGGAAGGGGACTTGAACTTTTGGGGACTTCTGCAAGGGTTGAAAGGGGGGGGAAGGGCGGGTGGTCAGGGGTTTAGAGCATCGGACTTGGATTCGTCGAAAACAGGTTCAGGGTTCGAGTCCCGCCCGGCGCGTTTTTCCCCTTGGGCAAGGAACTTCCCCTTTGGGGCCCCTATGTAAATGGCCATTTCTCTGATTCTGTAAATTACATGTACAAAATTAATTTTTCAAATATATGTTATATAAATATGTCTCTATAAAATGCTATAATATTCGGGTTAATATGAAAATTGTGTGTAAGCGTAAATAAATGTAAGGAAACAAAAATAAGCGAAGCAAGAAGAAGAAGAATGAAGAATAGAATAATGCAAGAAACAAAAAATAAATACGTAAATATAGTAGGAAAAGCGAAAAAAATTGCGTAAAAAATGCGTTAAATAATAATTTTGAAAAAAACCGAAAATAATAAAGCAAAATAAAACAAAGAAAGCTTGCGTAAAGTGCAAAAAAATACAAAATGGGAAAAAAAAAAAAAAATTGTGCGAACAAAAAAATATGACAAATCGAAAGTAAAAAATGCTAAAAATTGCGATAAAAATTCAAAATCACGAAATCATGCGAAAAATTGGGTGAGTAATAAGCCGAAAAAACGAAACGATAACAAAAAAATTTAAATAAAGAAAAATAATAAGCGAAAGTAAAAAATTGCGTCACACGTATGAAAAATTACAAATACAAAAAAAGGAAATACAAATGGGAAATAAAAAAGCGTGCGAAAAAAAACATTAAAACGAAAAATAGAAAATAAAAAAAAAGCGGAAAAAAAATTATTAATTATCATTAATATAAAAGATTGTCAAAATTGCGAAAAAAAAGGGAAAAATAAAAAAAAAAAAAATTACATGAGAAATAAAAAAAGCGATAGAAATTTGGGTTAAAATTGCGATAATAATTCGAAACAAAAAAAATCAGAGTGCAAATAACGGGGATAAATAGCAAAAATAAAAAAAGAAAAAACTGCTAAAAATTGCAATAAAGTCTCGAAATTGAAAGAGCGAAAATTATAGAAAAAAAAAAAAGAAAAAAAAGCGAAAAAAACCAAATTTTAAAAATAAAAAAATAAGAAAAAAAACAAAAGTAGAAAAAGGGGCAAACTGCGATAAAAATAGAAATTCTAAAAATGTACTCATTTAAATAAAATAAAATATAAATTGTCAAATATTTTAAAAATGAATGTTTCTAAAAAATGAATTTTTACATCTCTGTTAGGGATTGTGTCAAAAGTTTTTTGGAGATTTTAAAAAAAATTTTCCCTTTTTCATCACTTGCAATGTGGGTTGGTGCGTAGCATTTTAATACTAATGTTATGAGGTTTTGTTGATTCGATTTTTAAAAAATGCGCATTTTTGGCTTTCCCATTAGTGCTTTCATTTTTTTTTGGAAATCATAGAAACTCCGTGACTATAATTTCCTTCTTTTTTTCCAAAAAAAAGAACTGCTTGTTTTTTTTAGTTTTGAAACCCCATTATTTTTCCCCAATTTTGGGTCTACTGATTCCTAGTTTTTAAATGTTGTATTTTCCTTTTCTTACGACAGTATGAAATTTACCCATCTCTTATTTTCCTTACGTATTTTGAATTACTATTATCATTATCACTATTGTTATTTTTTAAAATTATTACCTTTATTCTCTCATTACATTACTAAATTAGTTTTAATATCAAGAGAATAATTATAGTATAAGTAAAAAATTAATGATAATGATGACGTGGTAATGAAATGATAATAAATTTAATCTGATGCTGTGAAATAAAAATGAATAATAAATAAAAAAAGGGAAAATGATGATTATTAGATAGAATAATAGATAAAAAAAAAATCATGATAGTATTAACATTTAATAATGATCATAATAAACAATGATAGTAATAATGATAATGCTAATAAGAAAAAATGATAATGAAAATGATATCTAATTTTAATTATGGTTTATGTTTGTCATTTTAAAAGTGATAATTTTGATATAACGTAATGATAAAAATTTAAAATGATATAAATATATTTTTTTTTTTATATTTTCGGTTTTATCGCAATTTTGACGCAGTTTTTTTTTTTGGGCTTTTTCTTATTTTCTTTTTTCTTTTTCATTTTATTTCGCACGTTTTTCTATTTCAGATTTCGTTTTTCCTTTTCGTATTTCGTAATTTTATCGTCGTGTGCGCAATTTTTACTTTCCTTAAAAATTACTTTTTATTATTTTTTTTTTACGTATCGAACCTGGGTCACTCCGGGTATAAAAACCAGGGGCCAGCGCAAAAACCCAACCATCCCACCGCCCCACAAAAAAAGATGTGCAACTAGGAGAGTCCTGGTCGGGGAGGGTTGTTTTTATCGTTATCAATGCTTTTTACTCACCGAAATTTGACCAATGTTTTTCGCTTTTTTCTTACTTCTTTTAAGTTTTTATTTCGCACGCTTTTGTTTTTCCCGATTTCGTTTTTTCCATTTTCGTATTTCGATGTTGGACGCATTTTAACTTTCACTTTTTATTATTATCATTTTTTTTATTGCTTATCGTTCGTTCATTTCGCCGCTTTTACTCACCGAAATTTTGCGCAATGATTTTCGCTTATTTCGAATTTTTATCGAAATTTTTGACGCATTTTCTACTTTGCTTTTCCTTTTTTTCTATTTTTTTGTGTCGCACGCTTTCTTTCTTCTTTCCTTTTCGTTTTTTTATGCACTTTTTGCGCAATTTTATTTCGTTTTATTTTATTTTATTTTTGGTTTATTTCCCTCGCTCATATTCGCGATTTTGACGCAATGTTTTTTCGCTTTTTCGATTTTTATCGTAATTTTACGCATTTTTTTATTTTCGATTTTTTCTTTATTTTTATTTCGTATTTTTTCGCCTTTCGAGAAAAATGTTTTTTTTTTCGTTTTATTTCGTTATTATTATCGGTTTATTTCATACGTTTTATTTATTCGCGTTTGACGCAAATTTTTTTCGCTTTTTTTACTATATTTACGCTTATTATTTTTTTGTTTCTTTCTTATTCCCCTTTTTTTATCTTCTTTTTGCTTCGCTTATTTTTGTTACCCTTTCCCCATTTCATTTTCCTTACATACATATTTACTACAACTTACACAAATTACATATTAATTTGAAATTCATAGCATTTCTAGAGACATTTTTATAAAAATATATATGAACAATTAATTGTACATTTTACTTTACAAAAAAGAGAATTGGCCCTTACATGTGGGCCATCAAGGTGAAATTCCTTTCCCAAAAAAACAACGCGCCGGCCGGGACTCAACCCTCGAACCGGATTTTTCGACGAAACCCAAATCCCCATGCTCTAACCCCTCGACCCCCGCGCCCCCCATTGCAAAACCTTTCAGAAGTCCTTAAAAAGTTGCCAAATCCCCCCTTCCCCCCCCCTCGCCCATTTTATTATCATCATTTTTGAATTATTATTTTCATTTTATTATTATTATTATTTTCATCATTATCTTTATAATTTATTATTATTTTTATTATTATTATTATTATTATTTTTGTTATCCCTTTTCATATTGTCATTATCCTAAATTATTTTAAATTTTTATTTTATTTTTATTATTTTGTTATCATTATTTTTTTTACCATTATCTTATTATCGTATTTCATAAATTTTTATATCATAAATATCATCGTATTATTACTATTATTTTTTTATTACATGATTTCATTATTTAATAATATTATTATAATTGTATTACTTTATTATCCAAATTTTTATCAAATATTCTTTTCATTACTCTAATTTTTGTTGTTATTATCTTATCTTTTTATTTGATTTACTATCTTACATTACAATTACTTTATAAAACATTATTATTTTTACATTTTTCAATCATTCCCAAATTTTTTTTACTGTTTTTTTTTGTTTTTTGTTATTTTATCATTATTACATTATTATTTTTCATTATCATTATTCATTCATTATTATCATATTATTTATACATAAAAAATAAAAAAAAATAAGAAAATAAGCGAAAATGTTTTTCCGCGGCTTTTTTTTTATAGAAATGGGAAAACAGCGAAACAAAAAAAGAAAAAAAAAAAGCGAAAATAAAACTAAAGAAAAAAAGCGGCAAAAAATGTTTTTCCGCGGCTGTTTTTTTTTATAAAAATAGGAAAACAGCGAATCAAAAGGAGAAAAAAAAAAAAGGAAAAAAAAAACTAAGAAAATAAGCGGCAAAACTGTTTTTTTTTCCCCGGGGGTTTTTTTTTTATAAAAAAAGAAAAAAAAAGGGAAATCGAAAAGAAAAAATGTTGCGAAAATAAAACTAAAAAAATAAGAAAAAAAGCGGCAAAACTGTTTGTCCGCTGCTGTTTTTTTTTATAAAAAAAGAAAAACCCCGACCGAAAAGAGAGAAAAAAAAAAACCAAAATAAAACTAAAGAAAATAAGGGCAAAACTGTTTTTCCGCGGCTGTTTTTTTTATAAAATAGAAAAACAGGAAGCAAAAGGAAAAAAAAAAGCAAAAAAAAAACTAAAGAAAATAAGAAAATAAAGGGGAAAAATGTTTTTCCGCGGCGTTTTTTTTATAAAAAAAGGAAAACCAGCGAAGTCGAAAAAAAAAAAAAAATTGCGTAAATAAAAAAAAGTGTTAAAAAAAACAGAAAAAAGGGAAAAAGACGAAAGCAAACCAAAAATTTCGAAAAGAATAGAAAATTTACGAGAAAGAAAAAGGGCGAGGGCTACATTAAAAAAAAAAATCATAATAAAAATAACAAAAATGAATACAAAAAAAATAGAAATAAATAAAAGAATAAAGAAAAAAAAAATTTATAAGTCGCCTGATTTTTCGTTTTCTTATTTCCCTTTTCATATACCTTTCACTACACTGAATGATAATAATTAATAATGACAAAAATGATAAGGTTAACAATAAATAAAATAATATGATAAGATGATAAAAATGAAAATAATAATAATAATAATAATAATAATTATAATATTTAAAACAACATCAACAACAAAAGCAAAAATAATAATATAAGTCAATAATGTTTATAATAATAATGGCGAATGCGGGGGGAAGGGGGCTTTGGACCCTTTAAGGGCTTTTGCAAAGGGTTTTAATGGGGGCGCGGGGGTCGAGCGGTTAGAGCTCGATTGGGTTCGTCGACAAATCCCGTTCGGGGTTCGAGTCCCGGCCGCGCGTTGTTTTCCCTTTCAAGGAAAATTTACCCTTTATGGCCCATAGTAAATGGCCATATTTTTCGATTCTGTTTTGTCATGTACATAAATTAATTTTTATATATATTGATATAAAATGTCTCTATGTAAAACTATAATATTCACGTTATATGTAAATATGTGTGAAGAAAAGAATAAAAAGGAAAAATCCAAGAAAAGAAATAAAAAACGTAAAATAGTAGAAAAAGGAAATTTCTGTCAAAAACTGCGAAAAAATAAGCGTATGAAATAAAAACCCATAAAAATAAGCAAATAAAAAAAATTAAAAAAATTTCGTCGAACGTGCGATAAAAAATACGAAAAAGAAAAAAAAGAAAAGCGAAAGTAAAAATGCTCAAAATTGCGATAAAATTTGAAAAAAGCGAAAATCATTGCTCAAATTGCGGGAGTAATAAGCGGGGGAAATAAAACATGCGATAAACAAAAAGTAAAAAATAGTAATGATAAACGAAATAAAAAATTTCGTCACAGTACGATAAATCACGAAAAAACAAAAAGGAAATCGAAATGGAAAAAGAAAAGGGGCAAAAAAACATTAGAAACACAAAAAGAAAACTGCCAAAATTTCGATAAAACCTGAAAAAAATAAAAAAAATTTTATCTCATTATCATTATCATTATATCATTTCAATTCAAATCCTAAGTCGATTACCGGGTATTTTTTGAAGAGGAAAAATGAATGCCCCATTGATAACGATAAATTTTCAACCCTCCCTGACCGGACTCGCCCTATTGCACACTTTTTTAGTGGGCGGGGGCACGGTTGGGGTTTTGCGCTGGCCTCCGGTTTTATACCCCGGGGGGACCCGGGTTCGAGTCCTGGGCAGGGGGGGTTTAATTTACTATTTTTTTATTATTTATTGTTGTTGTTTTTTATTTTATTTTAAAAATTATTTTATTTTATTATTGTTTTTTTATTATATTTTTATTTTTTATTATTTTTTTAAAATTATTAATCATTTTTTATTATTGTTTTTATTATTTTGTTTTTATTTTATTTTTTTTTATTTTTATTGTTTTATTCTTTTTCTTCTTATTTTTTATTATCATTTTTATTTATTACTATTATTTTTTTTTTCTATTTTTTTAAAAAAAACACCCCCGGAAAAAAAGTTTTTGCGTTTTTTCTTTTTTTTTCTTTTTTTTTATTTTTCAATTTTTTTCTTTTCCCACTTAGCTGGGCTATTTTAAAAGAAAAAACAGCGCGGAAAAACAGTTTTTCCCCTTTTTTCTTTAGTTTTATTTTCTCTTTTTTTTTTCTTTTTATCGGGTTTTTTTCCCTTTTTTTAGAAACAAAACGCGGAAAAAATTTCTTTAGGATTTTCGCATTTTTTTTCTTTTTTTGACCGCCCCATTTTTAAAAAAAAATGCCGCGGAAAAATTTTTTTGCCGCTTTTTTTTCTTTTTTTCTTTAGTTTTTATTTTCGAAATTTTTTTTCTTTTTTTTACGCATTTTGCATTTTAAAAAAAAACAGCCGGGGAAAAAACATTTTCCCGCTTTTTTTCTGATTTTTTTTAGTTTTTATGATAATTAATCTGATAATAATAAATGTAATAATAAAAAAAAAAATTTAAAAAAAATAATGATATAAAACTAAAAATAACAAAATAAAAAGTAAAAAAAATTGGGAAATGATAGAAAGTAAAAAAAATAATGATTATATATTTTGAAGATATGATGGTTAAATACTAAAAAAAGGAATAAAATGATGATAATGATAATAACAATAAAAAGAGAAAGAAAAGAAAATTTAAAAAAGGATAATAATAAGTAATACAAATAGTAATTTTATTAAAATTTTGATAAAATCATAGTAAAAATAATATAATATAATGATAGTTATGATAATAACAATTATGATAATCTGAAAATAATGAAAAGGAAAAAAAAATAATAATGATAATTAAAAAATAAGAATATTATTATAAAATGACAATAAGTAAGGTTAACAAAAAGAATAAAAAATGTGATAAAGATGAAAAGATAAAAATAAAAATTTTAAATGATAATAATAATTAAAAATAATAATAATAAAATAATAGTAAAAATAATTCAATAATGATGATAAATAATAGGCGAGTGGGGGGGGGGGGGGGACTTGGCAACTTTTAAAAGGACCTCTGAAGGGTTGCAAGGGAGGGCGGGGTTTCAGCGGTTGAGCATCGGCTTGGATTCGCCCGACAAACCCAGGTCGGGGTTGAGCCCCGGGCGGCGCGTTTGTTCCCTTGGGAAGAATTCACCTTGAGGGCCCATATGAAATGGCCATTTTCCCTTTTTATTCTGAAAATGAAACATGTCATCTTAATTTTTTCTATAATGTGTATAAAAATAGTCTCTATGAAAGCTTAATTCGGGTTAATATGTAAAATTGTGTAATGTTGATATTAAATTTTGGTGTAATGCGTCGTTCGAATAGGAAAGGAAACGAAAAAAAGCAAGCAAAAGAAGAATGAAGAAGGGGAATATGCAAGAAACAGAAAAAAATAAGGTTTAAAAAAGGAAAAAAGCAAAAATAATTGCTCAAAACTGCGAATAAAATAAAGCTTATGAAAAAAAACCGATAATAAAAAGCGAAAAAAACGAAAATAAAACTTGCATCGAACGTGCGATAAAAATCAAATAGAAAAAAAAAGAAAAATCGAAAAAAAAAAAATGTGTCAAAATTACGAAAAAATTCGAAAAAAGCGGAAAAAATTTGGGTAAAAATTGGGGTGAGAAATAAGCGGCGAAAAAAAACGATACGATAAGCAATAAATAAAAAATAAGCGAAGAAAAAATTGCGTCACCCGTACGTAAATTACGAAATACGAAAGGGAAATACAAATCAAAAATAGAAAGCGTGCGAAATAAACAGACATTGAAACAGCAAAATAGAAAATAAAAAAAATAGAAATAGAAAAGAAAATCAAAAAGCAAAAAAATTATTATTTATTACTAATAGAAAGGGGGGGGAAATTGTAAAACTGCGATAAAAATGGGAAAAAAAAAAAAAACAGGGAAAAAATAAAAAAAGCGATGTAATTGCTTTAAAATTGCGATAATTTTATTTTTTTTTATTTTAAAAAATTATTTATTTTCGAAAATTTATTTTCGCAATTTTTTTTCTTTTTTTGACTTCGCGGGTTTCTATTTTTATAAAAAAAAACGCCGCGGAAAAAAAGTTTTGCCGTTATTTTTTTTAGTTTTTATTTTCGCAATATTTTTCTCTTTTTGACTCCGCTTTTTTTCTATTTCTATCGCAGTTTTGCCGCTTATTTTCTTATTTTCTCTCTGTTCGAAGATTTTGACGCAGTTTTATTTTTCGATTTTCTGTTTATCAAATTTTTTTATCATATCCGCGGGAAATTTTTTTCATTTCGAATTTTTATCGAAATTTTAAAACGCAATTACTACGCTTTTTCTTTTTTCTCTTGTTTTTGCGATTAGGGTTTTTTATCGAAATTTTTGACTATTTTGTCTTTCACTTTTTCTTATTTTATATTAGTTTATAGTTTCAAATGTCGGAAATTTTCGCACGCTTTTCTATTTCGCATTTCTATTTTCGTATTTGTATTTCATCGTACGTTTGACGAAATTTTTTACTTTCGCTTTTATTATTATTATTATTAATTATTATTTTTTTATTATTATTTCGCACGCTTATTACTCATCTATTATTTTATTTTTATTTTACCTTTTATTATTTACTTTTATTTTTTCGCTTTTTTCGAATTTTTTCCAATTTTGACGCATTTCTACTCTCGTTTTTCCTTATTTTCTTTTTCCCATTTTTGTTTGTGTGCACGTTTTTTTTCTTTCTTTCCTTTTCGTATTTTTATCGCACGTTTGACGAAATTTTTATTTCTTTTCTTATTACGGTTTTTTTGCCGCTTATTCGCAATTTTTAGCAATTTTTCGCTTTTTCGAATTTTTATCGCAATTTGACGCTTTTTCTACTCCGCTTTTTCTTTTCTTTTTTCAAAACCCCCAATTTTTACTTTCTTTTATTTCGCTTTTTTTATCGGTTTTTTTCCCCCCGTTTATTTTTTTCTATTTCAAATTACCATCGCAATTTGACGAAATTTATGTTTTTTTTTTTCTATTTTTCGCAATTTGACGCATTTCCTTTTTATTTTCTATTTACGTTATTTATTTCGTTTTTTGCATTTTTTTCCTCTTTTTCATTCTTCTTCTTTTTGCTTCGCTTTTTTTCGTTACCTCCCAAATTTTCATTTTACGCTTACACACATATTTACATATAAACGTGAAATTCATAGTTTTACTAGAGACATTTTTTAAAAACCTATATATGAACAATTATTATGTACATGTAATTTACAGAATAAGAATAGGGCCATTTACATATGGGCCCCAAGGTGAATTTCCCTTTCCCCCAAGGGGAAACAACCCCCCCCCGGGACTCGAACCCTCGAACCGGTTTTGTCACAAATCCAATCCGATCTCTAACCGCCGACCACCGCCCCTCCATTGCAATCCGGAAAAGTCCTTAAATTTGCCAAGTCCCTTTTCCCCCGCATCGCCTTTATCAATCTCTTTATTGACTTAATTATTTTATTTTTTATTATTATTTTCATTTTTTCATCTTATTATTTTGTTTTATAAAAGAAAACAAGCGCCACAAGCTCTCAAAAATCGGAAAGACCGAAGCTTTCCCTTTAGGAAAAAGCTAGTTTTAAACTCATTATTTTTCCCATTGCTCATAGGTTTGGGTGGGGGGTTTTAAATAATAGCAAAAAAAGATCAATAGTTTTGAAATGTGGTGTTACAGACGATTGCTATTAGCGGGACAGAGAAAAAGACGAATAAAGTCTGAAAAAGATAAATTTAAAAGCCCGATGTTGGACATTTTGAACAGGAGGAAATTAAAGTTTATTGGTCGTAATGAAAAAAAATATTGAGAAAAATTTGTGACGGATGGTAAGGAAACGGGGAAGGGCAAACCGAAGACAAGACTGAGCGACAAATCAAAGATTTTTTGCGGGCTGTCGATGGTATAAGGGGGAAAAAAAAAGCGTAAGAGGTTTTATGAGGAAGGAGGGGAGAGGTCCAGGGCTGATAAAACGAATCCCGTTTTGATTTGTCAAAAAAACAAAAAAAAGAAAAAAAAGCAAAAGTAAAAAAAGAAAAAAAAAAAAGGGAAAAAGAAAAATCTTAAAAAAGTAATAAGAATTCAAAAAAAAAAAAAACCCAACAAAACTGATAAAAAATAACGGACCGGGAAAAATACGAAAGTGTAATTTAAAAGGGGAAAAAAGAAAGACAATCAGGCAGACGTTTTTTTTTATTTTTTTTTTACTTATTTTTGTTTTTTTTTTATTATTATTTGGATTCATTTTTTTATTATTTTTTTTATTATTATTATTATTTTTATTATTTCGACCTCGCCCTTTTTTTTCTCGTAAATTTTTATTCTTTTCGCACATTTTTGGGTTTTGCTTTTTGCTCTTTTTTGTTTTTTTTTGTTTTGTTAAAAAGTTTCATTTTCAATTTTTTTTTTCTCTCTTTTGCTCGCTGGTTTTTTTATTTTTATAGAAAAAAAAGCCCCGGAAAAAAAAGTTTTCCCCTTATTTTCTTTAGTTTTATTTTGCATTTTTTTTTCTTTTTGACTTCGCTGTTTTTTTTTATTTAATAGAAAAAAAAACCGCGGAAAACAGTTTGCCCCCTTTTTCTTTGTTTTATTTTCGCATTTTTTTTTTTTTTCTCTCTTTTTTACTTCGCTGTTTTCATTTTTCTATTTTATAAAAAAACAGCCCGGAAAAAAATTTTTCCCCTTATTTTCTTTTTTTCTTTAGTTTTTTTTGATAAAAAATAATACTGATAAAAATGAATTAATAATGATAAGAAAATATAATAAAATAAGATAAAATGATAATAATAAAATACAATAAAAATAAAAATATAAAAATTTTAAGAAGTAAAATAAAAAAATAATTTAAAATTTTAAAGTAATTGTAAAAGACTGATGGATAAATACTAATAATAGTGAAATTTTAAAGATGAAAGATAATAAAAATAATAAGGAAGAAATAATTTAAAATAAAGGGTAATAATAATTTTAATCAAAGTAAAAATTATTAAAAATAAAGATAATAATCATATAATAAAATATAATAATAATGTATTATGATAAAAAAAATTTGATAAACTGATAATAATTAATTGTAAAAAAATAATAATGATAATTATAAAATTTAAAAATGATATTAAATAAATAAACAAAAAGAAAGGTTACAATAAGAATAAGAATAAAAATGATAAAATATAATGTGAAAATAAAGAAAATAATAATAAAAATTTAAAATAATAAAATGTCAATAATGATGATAAAGATAATAGGGGGTGCGGGGGAAGGGACTTGGGAACATTAAGGACTTCTCAAGGGTTCAAAGGAGGGCCGGTGGTCGAGCGGTTTGAGCATCGGCTTGATTCGTCGACAAAACCCGGTTTGAGGGTTGAGTCCCGGGCCGCGCGTTTTTTCCTTGGGGGAAGGGAAATTTCCCTTTAGGCCCATATGAAATGGCCATATTTCTGATTCTGAAATTAATGTACATCTTTAATTTTGTTTATATATATGTTATATAAAATGTCTCCCGAAAATGCTATGAAAAATTCACGTTATAGAAAAAAAGTGTGTAATGTTTAATGTAAATTGTGTGTAATGCGTAAAACAAAGTAAAGGGAACAAAAATAACGAAGCAGAAGAAAAAAGAAGAAGAGAATTTCGAAAATAAAATAGACAAAAGCGATAAAATTCGTCAAAATGCGATGTAATTCGAAAAAGAAAAAAAATAAGCTGCGAAAAAAACCCCATAAAAAAAGCGAAAAAAACGAAAATAAAAATTGCGTCGAAATTGAAAGAAGAAAAAACGAAATAGAAAAACGTCAAAATTGCGATAAAAAATCGAAATAACGAAAATAATTGGTAAAATTGCGAAAACGGCAAAATAAACCCATAAAAAAAATGAAAGTAAAAATTTCGTCAAAAGTGCGATAAAATGAAATAGGAAAAAAAAAAAGCGTGGACACAAAAAAAATTGAAAAGAAATAAGGAAAACAGAGTAGAAAATGCTCAAAAATTGCGATAAAAATCGTAATCGAAAAAACAAGAGAAAAAAGAAAAAACGATAGTAAAATTTCGTTAAAATTGCGATAATAATTCGAAAAAAGAAAACAAATAATCCTGCGAGATATGATCATCATCAAAACGGTAGCTCATAAAAAAATAAACGGCAAAAATGTTATTCCCGGCTGTTTTTTTTTATAAAAAAAGAAAACCCGCGAAATCAAAAAAGAAAAAAATTCAAAATAAAAACCCAAAGAAAAAAAAAAAATAAATGCAAAAACGTTTTTCCGCGGGGTTTTTTTTTTATAAAATTGAAAAACTGCCCAAATAAAAGGAAAAAAAAAAAAAAATGCGAAAATAAAAACTGTGAACAAAAAAGAAAAAAGGGAAAAAGACGAAAAACGAAAACCAAAATGTCCCAAAGATAAAATTTGGAGAAAAAAAAAGGGCGAGGTCAAAAAAAAAAAAAAAATTAATAATAAATAAAAAAATAATAAAAATAAAATAAAATAAATAAAAAATAAAGAAATCAACAAAAAAAAATATTAAATCTGCCTGATTTCGTTTTCTTTATTCCTTATATACAACTCTCACATACATTTTTTTTTTCTTTTTTTTTTTTTTTTCTTTACTACTTTTCTTTTTTCTTCTTCTTTTTTTTTTCTCTTTTTTTTTTTATGACATCCTTCCCGTAATTTTTGAATTTTAAACTGATTTTATTGATAATATTTTTATTGGTTATGACCCACACAGTGGTAATATATACCCAGTTTATCGCCAAATACAGTCATATATATATATATATATATTAAAAATATATAATATATATATAATATATTATTCAGTCAGTGCGCCTCTTTTTTACCCCCAAAAAAACCGGATGCCAGAATACACGAATAAAAAAATATTTAAAAAATTTTAAAAAAAATTAAATTATTTTTGCAATTTTAACGTAATTTCAACCCTTTTTTTATTTTTTCATGTAATTTTTTTTTTTTTTCTATTTCGATTTTTTTGCAGTTTTTACATATCTCTACTTTAAATAAAAAATAATTTTTTTTTGCTTTTTTTTTATTTTTTCTTTTTTATATTTTTTATTTTTTTATTTTCTATTTTTTCCGTTTCTAATGTCTGTTTTTTTCGCCCCTTTTCTATTTCCCATTTTTATTTTCCCTTTTCGTATTTTGTAATTTTTTCGTACGTGTGACGCCAAATTTTTCTTTCGCTTTTCATTATTTTTTATTGTTTTTCGAAACGTTTTATTTCGCCCCAATTTTTTACGCAAGATTTCGCTTTTTTTATTTTTTAATTATTTATTTTTTTTTTTCGTAATTTTTGACGATTTTCTTATTTTCGGGTTTTTTCTTTTTTTCTTTTCGTATTTTTTTGCCGTTCGACGCAATTTTATTTTCGTTTTTTTTCGCTTTTATTTTTGGTTATTTTATACGTTATTTTTTATTCGCATTTTGACGCAATTTTTTCGCTTTTTCTACTATATTACGTTTTCTATTTTTGTTTTTTTGTTTTCCCCTCTCATTCTTCTTCTCTTGTTCGCTTATTTTCGTTACCTTCCCCATTCGAACTCGCATTACACACATATTTAAATAAACATTACCATATAATTACATATTTAAACTGACTATTCATATATTTCAAAAGACATATTTTATACACATTTATGAACCAATTAATAAAGTCATGTACATTTACGAATCAAGAATATGGCCCTTTACATTGGGCCATCAAGGGGAATTCCTTGCCCAAGGGGAAAACGCGCCGGGGGACTCGAACCCCGAACCTGGGTTTTTCGCGAATCCAGTCCGAGCTTAAACCCCTCGACCACCCGCCCCCATGCAACCCCCTTTCAGAAATCCTTTAAAAGTTGCCAAACCCCTTTCCCCCCTACTCGCCTATACATTTCATCATTATTTCATTATTTTTTCATTATTATTATTATTTTATTTTCATCATTATCATTTTTTTTATTATCATTATCATTATTTTATTTTTGTTATCCCTTTCTTATTTCATTATCCTAAATTTTTATAATTTTTATTTTCTTCTTATTATTATAGTTATCTTATTTTTTTTTCCCTTTCATTTTTATCAGTATTTTCAAATATTTTACATAATTTCACAGTATTATTACTATTATTATTATTATTCTATGATATCATTTTTATTTAAAAATTTATTATAATTGTATTACTTTTTTTATCATCATTATTTCATTAAAATTTTTTTCATTACTCTAAATTTTTGTTGTTTTTAAAATTATCATTTTTTATATTTATACACATATCATTACAATTTCATTATAAACATTATTATTTTTTTTACTATCATTACAATTTTTTTTTACTTTTTATTTGTTATTGTAGTTATTATTATCATTATTATCATTATTTAAATTTTTTATTATCAATTTCATTTTATATTTTTTTTATATATTACATTTAATTATAAATATTATTATTTTACATAAAAAAATAAAAAAATAAGAAATAAGCGGGAAAACTTTTTTTTCCGCGGCTTTTTTTTTTTTAAAAAAAGAAAAACCAGCGTAGTCTAAAAAAAAAATATTTTTCGAAATAAAACTAAGAAAATAAAAAATAACGGCAAAGTGGTTTTTTTCCCCGGGGTGTTTTCTTAAAAAATAGGAAAAAAAACGAAGTCAAAAAGAGAAAAAAAAAAAGCGAAAAAAAAAACTAAAGAAAATAATCGGCAAAAAAGTTTTTTTTCCCCGGGTGTTTTTTCTAAAAAATAAAAAACCATCGAAGTCGAAAAAAAAAAAAATTTGCCCCTAAAAAATAAAGAAAATAAGCGGGAAAACTGTTTTTCCCCGGCTGTTTTTTTTTATAAAATAGAAAACCACGAAGTCGAAAAAGAAAAATATTGCGAAAAAAAAACTAAAGAAAAAAAGCAGCAAAAAATGTTTTTTCCCCGGCTGTTTTTTTTTTGTTCCAAAAAAAAAAAAAA
>NW_023648593.1:0-86190 GCF_015228065.2 Penaeus monodon | reverse complement strand
GAAAAGAAAAGCGAAAAAAACTAAAGAAAATAGCGGGAAACTGTTTTTCCGCGGCAGTATTGTTTCTATGAAAAAATAAAATGAAAACCAGCGAAGTCAAAAAGAGAAAAAAATTGCGAAAATAAAACTAAGAAATAAGCGCAAACTGTTTTTCCGGCTGTTTTTTCTATAAATAAAAACAGCGAGTCAAAAAGAAAAAAATAGCGAAAATGAAAACAGAGTAACAAAACGAATAATAATGATAATATGTAATAATAAATAAATAAAGTAATAATAATAAAAATATATAAAAAAAATAAAATAATAAATAATAATAATGATAATAATAAAAATATGAAATAAATAAATAATGATAAAAAGATGATAATGATGAAAATAATGAAAATAATGAATAATAATATATAATAATATATAAATAATAATAATAATAATGCATAATGATAATAAATAATAGCAGTGAGGGAAGGACTTGGCAACATTTAAGACTTTGCAAGGTTGCAATGGAGCCGGTGGTCGAGCGTTAGAGCATCGGACTTGGATTCGTCGACAAATCCAGTTCGAGGTTTCGAGTCCCGCGCGCGTTGTCCATGGGCAAGGAACTTCACTTGATGGCCATAGTAAATGGCATATTCTCTGATTCTGAAATGTACATGTACATAATTAATTGTGTTCATATATAATGGTATATATAAATAATGTCACTATGTAATACTATGAATATTCACGTTGAAAATGTAAATATATATGTAAGTTAAATATGTAAATACGGTGTGTAATGGCTTAAATGAAATAGGTAAGGTACGAAAATAGCGAAGCAAGAAGAAGAAGAATGAAGAAGAGGAATAATGCAAGAAACAGAAAAAAATAGCATAATTATATTGAAAAAGCGAAAATAATTGCGTCAAAACCGCGAATAAATAAGCGTATGAAATAAACGATAATAATAAGCGAAATATAAACGAAAATAAAACATTGCGTCGAAGTGCGATAAAAATACGAAATAGAAAGTAAGGAAAAGCGAAAGTAGAAAATGGTAAAAATTGCGATAAGAATTGAATAAGCGAAAATCATTGCTCAAAATTGCGTGAGTAAAAGGCGAAATAAAACGATGCGTAAACAGAAATAATAAATAGTAATGATAAGCGAAAGTAAAAATTGCGTCACACGTACGATAAAATACGAAATACGAAAATGAATCGAAATCGAAATAGAAAACGTGCGAAATAAACCGCATTAGAAACAGAAAAGAGAAAATAAGAAAAAGCAAAGTAAAAACTGCGTCAAAGTTGCGATAAACCTGAAAATATAAAATAATATTAATCATTATCATATCATTATATCTGCAATTCAAACTAAGTCGGATGTACCGAGGTATATATGAAAGGATGAATAATGCAATGCCGCAATTGAAACGATAAATTAAACCTCCCTGAACCAGAACTCGAAACCTAGTGCACGTTATTTCAGTGTCGTGTGGCACGGTTGGTTTAGCGCTGGCCATCCGTTCATACTCGGATGTACCTGGGTTCGAGTCCTGGCAGGAGGGTTGTAATTATTATTATTATTTTTATTATTATATATTGTTACTATTATCATTATTATTATTATTATTATTAATATTATTATTATTGTTATTATCATTATTGCTATTATCACCATTATTATTGTTGTTGTTGTTGTATTGTTGTCATTATCATTATTATTCATTGTTATTATTATATTATTATTATTATTATCATTATCATTATTATTATTTATTATTATTATTATTATTATTATTATTATTATTATTATTATATTATTGTTATTGTTATTATTATTATTATTATTATTATAATTATTATTATTATTATTATATTATCATTATTATTATTATTATGTTTATTTATTATTATTATTATTATTATTATTATTATTATTGTTATTATTATTATTATTATTTTACACGAAAGTTTCCTTAGATCTGCTAATTAAAATCAAACACCGAGTCACTACCAGCGACCTTGGGTGATTGAAGTTTTAGGCAATGGAACATCAACGAAAACATGCATATTTTGCATGTTTTCGTTGATGTTCCATTGCCTCAAGCTTATTTTTTTTCTTTCCTATTTCGTATTTTTATCGCACGTTTGATGCAATTTTTACTTTCGATTTTTCTTTATTTTCGATTTTGTATTTTCATCGCACGTTCGACGCAATTTTTTATTTTCGTTTTATTTCGCTTATTATTATCGGTTTATTTCATACGCTTATTATTTATTCGCAGTTTTGACGCAATTATTTTCGCTTTTTCTACTATATTTACGCTTATCTATTTTCTGTTTCTTGCATTATTCCTCTTCTTCATTCTTCTTGCTTCGCTTATTTTCGTTACCTTACCTATTTGATTTTACGCATTACACACATATTTACATATCAACATTACACACATATTTACATATTAACGTGAATATTCATAGCATTTCATAGAGACATATTTATATACACATATATATGAACATTTAATTATGTACATGTACATTTACAGAATCAGAGAATATGGCCATTTACATATGGGCCATCAAGGTGAAGTTCCTTGCCCAAGGGAACAACGCGCCGGCCGGGACTCGAACCCTCGAACCTGGATTTGTCGACGAATCCAAGTCCGATGCTCTAACCGCTCGACCACCGCGCCCTCCATTGCAACCCTTGCAGAAGTCCTTAAATGTTGCCAAGTCCCCTTCCCCCGCACTCGCCTATTATCATTATCATCATTATTGACATTATTATTACTATTATTATCATTATTTTCATCATTATCATTTTTATTATCATTATTCTTATTGTTAACCTTATCATTATTGTCATTATTATAATTATTATCATTCAGTGTATGTGAAAGTGTATATGCAAAGGAATAAAGAAAACGACAATCAGGCAGACTTATATATATTTTGTTTCTTTATTCTTTTATTTATTTCTATTTTATTTGTATTCATTTTATTGTTATTATTATTATGATTTTTTTTTTTTAATGTAGACCTCGCCCTTTTTCTTTCTCGTAAATTTTCTATTCTTTTCGCACATTTTGGTTTCGCTTTTCGCTCTTCTTCCTTTTTTTCTGTTTTGTTAACACATGTTTTTATTTACGCAATTTTTTTTCTCTTCTGGACTTCGCTGGTTTTCCTATTTTTATAGAAAAAACAGCCGCGGAAAAACAGTTTTGCCGCTTATTTTCTTTAGTTTTAGTTTTGCATTTTTTTTCTCTTTTTGACTTCGCTGTTTTCCTATTTTTATAGAAAAAACAGCCGTGGAAAAACAGTTTTGCCGCTTATTTTCTTTAGTTTTATTTTCGCTTTTTTTTTTCTCTTTTCGACTTCGCTGTTTTTCTATTTTTATAGAAAAAACAGCCGCGGAAAAACAGTTTTGCCGCTCATTTTCTTATTTTCTTTAGTTTTTATTTTTGCATTTTTTTCTTGTTTCGACTTCGCTGGTTTTCTATTTTTATAGAAAGAACAGCCACGGAAAAATAGTTTTGCCGCTTACTTTCTTATTTTCTTTAGTTTTATTTTCGCATTTTTTTTTTTCTCTTTTTGACTTCGCTGGTTTTTTATTTTTATCGCAGTTTTGCCGCTTATTTTCTTATTTTCTTTTCTGTATCGAAGATTTTGACGCAGTTTTTACTTTTCGGTTTTGCTGTTTATCTAATGTTTATCATATCTCGCAGGATTGTTTTCTATTTCGAATTATTATCGCAATTTTAACGCAATTACTATCGCTTTTTCTTTTTTCTCTTGTATTTGCGATTACGTTTTTTATCGCAATTTTGACGTATTTTGTACTTTCGCTTTTTCTTATTTTATATTAGTTCATTAGTTTCTAATGTCAGTATATTTCGCACGCTTTTCTATTTCGCATTTCTATTTTCGTATTTCGTAATTTCATCGTACGTGTGACGCAATTTTTACTTTCGCTTATTATTATTATTATCATTATTATTTATTTATTATTATTTCGCACGCTTATTACTCATCTATTATTTTTTTTTTTTATTTTACCTATTATTATTTACTTTTATTTATTTCGCTTATTTCGAATTTTTATCCAATTTTGACGCATTTTCTACTTTCGCTTTTCCTTATTTTCTATTTGTCATATTTGTTTGTGTCGCACGATTTTTTTCTTTCTTTCCTATTTCGTAATTTTATAGCACGTTTGACGCAATTTTTACTTTCGTTTATTTCGCTTTTTATTATCGGTTTATTTCGCACGTTTATTTGTTTTCTATTTCGAATTATCATCGCAATTTTTACGCAATTTATCGCTTTTGTCTATTTCTATTATTCGCAATTCTGACGCATTTCGCTTTTTCTATTTTCTATTTACGATTATTTATTTTCTGTTTCTTGCATTATTCCTCTTCTTCATTCTTCTTCTTGCTTCGCTTATTTTCGTTACCTTACCTATTTCATTTTACGCATTACACACATATTTACATATTAACGTGAATATTCATAGCATTTCATAGAGACATATTTATATACACATATATATGAACAATTAATTATGTACATGTACATTTACAGAATCAGAGAATATGGCCATTTACATATGGGCCATCAAGGTGAAGTTCCTTGCCCAAGGGAACAACGCGCCGGCCGGGACTCGAACCCTCGAACCTGGATTTGTCGACGAATCCAAGTCCGATGCTCTAACCGCTCGACCACCGCGCCCTCCATTGCAACCCTTGCAGAAGTCCTTAAATGTTGCCAAGTCCCCTTCCCCCGCACTCGCCTATTATGATTATCATCATTATTGACATTATTATTATTAATATTATTATTATTTTTTTTTTATTATTATTAATATTTTCATTATTTTCATCATTATCATCTTTATCATCATCATTCTTATTCTTATTGTTAACCTTATCATTATTGTCATTATTATAATTATTATCATTCTTATTATTATAATTACCATTATTATTTTTTTACCATTATCATTATTATCAGCATTATCATAATTGATATTATCATAACTATCATTATTATTACTATTATTATTACTATGATTATTATCATTATTATTAATAATATTATTACTATTTGTATTACTTGTTATTATCCTTGTTATTATTAATATTACTTTTCATTACTCTTATTATTGTTATTATTATTATCATCATTACTATTCACTATTATTAGTATTTATACCATCATGATCATTACAATTACTATTATAATCATTATTATTTTTACTTTTACTATCATTACCAATTTTTATTACTTTTATTTTGTTATTGTAGTTATTATTATCATTATCATTATTATTATTATATTTTCATTATCATTATTACATTCATTATTATCATTATTATTATTATCATAAAAACTAAAGAAAATAAGAAAATAAGCGGCAAAACTGTTTTTCCGCGGCAATTTTTTCTATAAAAAGAGGAAAACAGCGAAGTCAAAAAGAGAAAACAAATGCGAAAATAAGTTATTATTATCATTATCATTATTATTATTATATTTTCATTATTATTACATTCATTATTATCATAAAAACTAAAGAAAATAAGAAAATAAGCGGCAAAACTGTTTTTCCGCGGCTGTTTTTTCTATAAAAATAGAAAACCAGCAAAGTCCAGAAGAGAAAAAAAAAATTGCGTAAATAAAAAACATGTGTTAACAAAACAGAAAAAAACGAAGAAGAGCGAAAACCGAAACCAAAATGTGCGAAAAGAATAGAAAATTTACGAGAAAGAAAAAGGGCGAGGTCTACATAAAAAAAAATAAATAAATAAATAATAATAATAATAATAAAATGAATACAAATAAAATAGAAATAAATAAAAGAATAAAGAAATAAAATAAATAAAATATATGTAAGTCTGCCTGATTCTCGATTTCTTTATTCCTTTACATATATACTTTCACATACACTGAATGATAATAATTATAATAATGACAATAATGATAAGGTCAACAATAAGAATAAGAATAATGATGATAACGATGATAATGATGAAAATAATGAAAATAATAATAATAATAATAATAATAATAATAACAATAATGATAATAATAATAGGCGAGTGCGGGGGAAGGGGACTTGGCAACATTTAAGGACTTCTGCAAGGGTTGCAATGGAGGGCGCGGTGGTCGAGCGGTTAGAGCATCGGACTTGGATTCGTCGACAAATCCAGGTTCGAGGGTTCGAGTCCCGGCCGGCGCGTTGTTCCCTTGGGCAAGGAACTTCACCTTGATGGCCCATATTCTCTGATTCTGTAAATGTACATGTACATCATTAATTGTTCATGTATATGTGTATATAAATATGTCTATGAAATGCTATGAATATTCACGTTAATATGTAAATATGTGTGTAATGTTAATATGTAAATATGTGTGTAATGCGTAAAATCAAATAGGTAAGGTAACGAAAATAAGCGAAGCAAGAAGAAGAATGAAGAAGAGGAATAATGCAAGAAACAGAAAATAAATAACCGTAAATATAGTAGAAAAAGCGTAAATAATTGCGTCAAAACTGCGAATAAATAATAAGCGTATGAAATAAACCGATAATAATAAGCGAAATAAAACGAAAATTAAACATTGCATCGAACGTGCGATAAAAATACGAAATAGAAAATAAAGAAAAATCGAAAATAAAAAATGCGTCAAAATTACGATAAAAATTCGAAATAAACGAAAATAATTGCGTCAAAATTGCGAATATAAGAGAGGGAAATAAACCGAAAATAAAATAAAACAAAAGTAAAAATTGCGTCAAACGTGCGATAAAAATACGAAATAGGAAAGAAAGAAATAAGCAAACAAATATGACAAATAGAAAATAAGGAAAAGCGAGAGTAGATAATGCGTCAAAATTGGGAAAAAATTCGAAATAAGCGAAATAAATAAAAGTAAATAATAATAGGTAAAATAAAAAAATAGATAATAGATGAGTAATAAGCGTGCGAAATAATAACAAATAAATAATAATAATAATAATAATGATAAGCGAAAGTAAAAATTGCGTCACACGTATGATGAAATTACGAAATACGAAAATAGAAATGCGAAATAGAAAAGCATGCGAAATATACCGACATTAGAAACTAATAGAACTAATATAAAATAAGAAAAAGCGAAAGTACAAAATACGTCAAAATTGCGATAAAAACCGTAATCGCAAATACAAGAGAAAAAAGAAAAAGCGATAGTAATTGCGTTAAAATTGCGATAATAATTCGAAATAGAAAACAATCCTGCAAGATATGAATAAGAATAATGATGATAATTCAAGATGATAATGATGAAAATAATGAAAATATTAATAATAATAATAATGATAGTAATAATAATGTCAATAATGACGATAATGATAATAGGCGAGTGCGGGGAAGGGGACTTGGCAACATTTAAGGACTTCTGCAAGGGTTGCAATGGAGGGCGCGGTGGTCGAGCGGTTAGAGCATCGGACTTGGATTCGTCGACAAATCCAGGTTCGAGGGTTCGAGTCCCGGCCGGCGCGTTGTTCCCTTGGGCAAGGAACTTCACCTTGATGGCCCATATGTAAATGGCCATATTCTCTGATTCTGTAAATATACATGTACATCATTAATTGCTCATATATATGTGTATATAAATATGTCTCTATGAATTGCTATGAATATTCACGTTAATATGTAAATATGTGTGTAATGTTAATATGTAAATATGTGTATAATGCGTAAAATGAAATAGGTAAGGTAACGAAAATAAGCAAAGCAAGAAGAAGAAGAATGAAGAATAGGAATAATGCAAGAAACAGAAAATTGCGGTGAGTAATAAGCGGCGAAATAAAACGATAGGATAAGCAATAAATAATAATAATAAGCGAAAGTAAAAATTGCGTCACACGTACGATAAAATTACGAAATACGAAAATGGAAATACGAAATCGGAAATAGAAAAGCGTGCGAAATAAACAGACATTAGAAGCAGCAAAATAGAAAATAGAAAAATAGAAATATAGAAAATAGAAAATCAGAAAAAGCGAAAAAATTATTATTGTTATTATTACTAATAGTAAGAGATATGTCAAAACTGCGATAAAAATCAAAATAGAAAAAAAAAAATACATGAGAAAATACAAAAAGCGATAGTAATTGCGTTAAAATTGCGATAATTATTCTATTTTTAATTATTTTAATAATTATTTATTTTTGATTAATTGTTTTAATGATTATTTATTTTCGATAATTATTTTCGCAATGTTTTTCTCTTTTCGACTTTTTATAGAAAAAACAGCCGCGGAAAAACAGTTTTGCCGCTTATTTTCTTTAGTTGTTATTTTCGCTTTTTTTTTTTTTTTCGACTTCGTTGGTTTTCTATTTTCTATTTCTATCGCAGTTTTGCCGCTTATTTTCTTATTTTCTTCTCTGTATCGAAGATTTTGACGCAGTTTTTACTTTTCGATTTTACTGTTTATCTAATGTTTATCATATCTCGCAGGATTATCTGTTTTCTATTTCGAATTATTATCGCAATTTTAACGCAATTACTATCGCTTTTTCTTTTTTCTCTTGTATTTTCGATTACGGTTTTTATCGCAATTTTGACGTATTTTGTACTTTCGCTTTTTCTTATTTTATATTAGTTCTATTAGTTTCTAATGTCGGTATATTTCGCACGCTTTTCTATTTCGCATTTCTATTTTCGTATTTCGTAATTTCATCGTACGTGTGACGCAATTTTTATTACTCACCTATTATTTATTTATTTATTTTACCTTTTATTATTTACTATTATATATTTCGCTTATTTCAAATTTTTATCGCAATTTTGACGCATTTTCTACTTTCGCTTTTTCTTCTTTTCTATTTCGACACAATTTTTACTTTCGTTTATTTCGCTTTTTATTATCGGTTTATTTCGCACGTTTATTTGTTTTCTATTTCGAATTACCATCGCAATTTTTACGCAATTTATCGCTTTTTTCTATTTCTATTATTCGCAATTCTGACGCATTTCGCTTTTCTATTTTCTATTTACGATTATTTATTTTCTGTTTCTTGCATTATTCCTATTCTTCATTCTTCTTCTTCTTGCTTCGCTTATTTTCGTTACCTTACCTATTTCATTTTACGCATTACACACATATTTACATATCAACATTACACATATATTTACATATTAACGGTGAATATTCATAGTATTACATAGAGACATATTTATATACACATATATATGAACAATTAATTATGTACATGTACATTTACAGAATCAGAGAATATGGCCATTTACATGTGGGCCATCAAGGTGAAGTTCCTTGCCCAAGGGAACAACGCGCCGGCCGGGACTCGAACCCTCGAACCTGGATTTGTCGACGAATCCAAGTCCGATGCTCTAACCGCTCGACCATCGCGCCCTCCATTGCAACCCTTGCAGAAGTCCTTAAATGTTGCCAAGTCCCCTTCCCCCGCACTCGCCTATTATCATTATCATCATTATTGACATTATTATTATTATTATTATTATTATTATTATTATAGTTTTACCTTTTCCATTATCATTATTATCAGTATTATCATAATTGTTATTATCATAATTACAGTATTATTACTATTATTATTATTATTACTATGATTATCATTATTATTAATAATATTATTACTATTTGTATTACTTTATTATCACCATTATTATTATTAATATTACTTTCCATTACTCTCATTATTGTTGTTATTATCATTGTCATTATTACTATTCATTATTACTAGTATTTATACTATCATGATCATTACAATTACTATTATAATCATTATTATTTTTACTTTTCCTATCATTACCATTTTTTATTACTTTTCATTTTGTTATTGTAGTTATTATTATCATTATTATCATTATCATTATTATATTTTGAGTATCATTATTACATTCATTATTATCAGTATTATTATTATCATAAAAACTACAGAAAATAAGAAAATAAGCGGCAAAACTGTTTTTCCGCGGCTGTTTTTTCTATAAAAATAGAAAAACAGCGAAGTCAAAAAGAGAAAAAATATTGCGAAAATAAAACTAAAGAAAATAAGCGGCAAAACTGTTTTTCCGCGGCTGTTTTTTCTATAAAAATAGAAAACCATCGAAGTCAAAAAGAGAGAAAAAAAATGCGAAAATGAAAACATGTGTTAACAAAACAGAAAAAAAGGAAGAAGAGCGAAAAGCTCTTATTTTTTTTTACTTTTCCTATCATTACCATTTTTTATTACTTTTCATTTTGTTATTGTAGTTATTATTATCATTATTATCATTATCATTATTATATTTTGAATATCATTATTACATTCATTATTATCAATATTATTATTATCATAAAAACTAAAGAAAATAAGAAAATAAGCGGCAAAACTGTTTTTCCGCGGCTGTTTTTTCTATAAAAATAGGAAAACAGCGAAGTCAAAAAGAGAGAAAAAAAATGCGAAAATGAAAACATGTGTTAACAAAACAGAAAAAAAGGAAGAAGAGCGAAAAGCGAAACCAAAATGTGCGAAAAGAATAGAAAATTTACGAGAAAGAAAAAGGGCGAGGTCTACATAAAAATAAATAAATAAATAATAATAATAATAATAATAAAATGAATACAAATAAAATAGAAATAAATAAAAGAATAAAGAAATAAAATAAACAAGTCTGCCTGATTGTCGTTCTCTTTATTCCTTTATATATACACTTTCGTATTTTTACCGCGTCCGTTATCTTTTATCAGCTCTTGTTGGGTTTTTTTTATTGAATTCTTATTCACTGGTTTAAGATATTTCTTCTATTTCCCTTTTTTTTTTTTTTTTTTTTTTAATACGTTTTTTTTTTCTTTCTTTGTTTTCTTTGATATAATAATAATAATGATAATAATGATAATACTAACTACAATAACAAAATAAAAAGTAATAAAAATTGGTAATGATAGTAAAAGTAAAAATAATAATGATTATAATAGTAATTGTAATGATCATGATGGTATAAATACTAATAATAGTGAATAGTAATGATGATAATGATAATAATAATAATAAGAGTAATGAAAAAATATTAATAATAACAAGGATAATAATAAGTAATACAAATAGTAATAAATTATTAATAATAATGATAATAATCATAGTAATAATAATAGTAATAATAATGATAGAATGATAATAATTTATAATAATGACAATAATGATAAGGTTAACAAAAAGAATAAGATAAAGATGATAATGATGAAAATAATGAAAATAATAATAATAATAATAATAATAATAATAATAATAATAATAATATCAATAATGATGATAATGATAATAGGCGAGTGCGGGGGAAGGGGACTTGGCAACATTTAAGGACTTCTGCAAGGGTTGCAATGGAGGGCGCGGTGGTCGAGCGGTTAGAGCATCGGACTTGGATTCGTCGACAAATCCAGGTTCGAGGGTTCGAGTCCCGGCCGGCGCGTTGTTCCATGGGCAAGGAACTTCACCTTGATGGCCCATATGTAAATGGCCATATTCTCTGATTCTGTAAATGTACATGTACATAATTAATTGTTCATATATATGTGTATATAAATATGTCTCTATGTAATACTATGAATATTCAGATTAATATATAAATATGTGTGTAATGTTAATATGTAAATATGTGTGTAATGCGTAAAATCAAATAGGTAAGGTAACGAAAATAAGCGAAGCAAGAAGAAGAAGAATGAAGAAGAGGAATAATCCAAGAAACAGAAAATAAATAATCGTAAATAGAAAATAGAAAAAGCGAAATGCGTCAAAATTGCGTATAATAGAAATAGAAAAAAGCGATACATTGCGTCAAAATTGCGATGATAATTCGAAATAGTAAACAAATAAACGTGCGAAATAAACCGATAATAAAAAGCGAAATAAACGAAAGTAAAAATTGCGTCGAAATAGAAAAGAAGAAAAAGGGGAAAAGTAGAAAATGCGTCAAAATTGCGATAAAAATTCGAAATAACCGAAATTAATTGCGTAAAAATGGCGAATAAGCGTGCAAAATAAAACCGATAATAAGAAATGAAAGTAGAAATTACGTCCAAACGTGCGATAAAAATACGAAATAGGAAAGAAAGAAATAAGCGTGCGACACAAACAAATATGACAAATAGAAAAAAAGGAAAACGAGAGTAGAAAATGTGTAAAAATTGCGATAAAAATTCGAATAAGCGAAATAAATAAAAGCAAATAATAATAGGTAAAATGAAAAATAAATAATAGGTGAGTATAAGAGTGAAAAAATAATAATAAATAAATGATAATAATAATAATAAGCGAAAGTAAAAATTGCGTCACACGTACGATGAAATTACGAAATACGAAAATAAAAAATGCGAAATAGAAAAGCGTGCAAAAATATACCGACATTAGAAATAATAGAACAAATATAAAATAAAAAAAAGCGAAAGTAAAAAATAGGTCAAATGCGATAAAAACCGTAATCGCAAATACAAGAGAAAAAAGAAAAAGCGATAGTAATTGCGTTAAAATTGCGATAATAATTCAAAATAGAAAACAATCCTGCGAGATATGATAAACATTAGATAAACAGCAAAACCGAAAAGTAGAAACTGCGTCAAAATCTTCGATACAGAGAAGAAAATAAGAAATAAGCGGCAAAACTGCGATAAAATAGAAAAACCAGCGAAGTTGGAGAGAAAAAAATATTGCGAAAATAAGAACTAAAGAAAATAAGAAAAGAAGCGGCAAACTGTTTTTCCGCGGCTGTTTTTTCTATAAAAATAGGAAAACAGCGAATTTCAAAAGAGAAAAAAAAATGCGGAAATAAAACTAAAGAAAATAAGTCAAAAAGAGAAAAAAAAGCGAAAATAAAAACATGTGTCAACAAAACAGAAAAAAAACGAAGAGCGAAAAGCGAAACCAAAATGTGCGAAAAGAATAGAAATTTGCGAGAAAGAAAAAGGGCGAGGTCGAAATAAAAAAAACAAATAAATGAAATGAATACAAATAAAATAGAAATAAATAAAAGAAAAAAGGAAATAAAAATAAATAAATATATATAAGTCTGCCTGATTCTCGTTTTCTTTATTCTTTTACATATACACTTTCACATACACTTTTTTTTTTTTTTTTTTTTACTACGTTTGCTTTTTTCTTTCTTTGTTTGTTTTCTTCTCTTAATTTTTTATTATGACATCCTTCCTGTTATTTTAAAAATGTAAAATGATTTTATTTAATATATTTTTTTCATATGGTTGATGACCTACACAGTGTGTATATATATAAACCCAGTTTATCGCCAAATACAGTCAGTCTATATGTATATATATATATATATATATATATATATATATATATATATATATATATGTATATCTATAGCTTTTAAAATATATCGTTGAGTACTCTAAGGTGGAACTATAGATAAACAACATTTACGACTTCCACAAAATTTAGTATTAAAGTAAACCACACAAATTCGGGATTGTATTATTGCACAGGTATTAGAAAGGTGGGCGATTACAATATTACTCAGATTTAATATGTGAATATATTTTCAGCATCACACACAGCGATATACAGAAATGAACAAAAATAACAAGACTATTTGTGTAATTAGAAGACATATCTGTGGTAAGAATCATGATGAAGAAAAAATCGGCTGGTATAAAGAAAATATATACTTTAAGCAAGGGAATTGGGCCTTATTATAAAAGATGAAAACAAAGAAGGGATTTCGGTTAGTACACTGCCTTTTATGAACCTAAAGGGTTTTAGGCAGTTGGACATACATCTATGGTAAAGTTATAGATGGGAAGCTGTGCCTCGCATTTTTTAATGTTAATTTATTAAACCAAAAACTGGGTGACTGGCCACAAAGCATATTTATTTTGGTCTGATCATCATAGGAATGTAAGTGGTGATACAAATAAGTATCTCAATGGAAAAAAGGGCAGGCATTTTACTACAAAAAGAAAGACCTTAAAAATTTAAATTCTGGGAACAGATCCTAAATTCCCCAGGATAAAATTTTAGAGGCTCCTGTACTGCGAGGTTAACCCGGCACTCTCCGTGGAAAGGACTGGGGACCTACCACGTATCACTCCAAGAGCATCACAACATGAAAACTAAAAATTAAGTTCATGCTGTGACCACGGCGGCTCAGACATGAATCTACCCTTAAAGGAAGATCATTATTATTACTCTTATTATTACTATGATTATTATCATTAATATTAATAATATTATTACTATTTGTATTATTATTATTATCCTTGTTATTATTAATATTACTTTTCATTACTCTTATTATTGTTTTTATCATTATCATCATTACTATTCATATTATTAGTATTTATACCATCATGATCATACCAATTTACTATTATAATGATTATTATTTTTATTTTACTATCATTACCCAATTTTATTACTTTTTATTTTGTTATTGTAGTTATTATTATTAATATTATCATTATTTTTATTATTTTTTTTCATTATCATTATCACATTCATTTTATCATATTTTTATCATAAAAACTAAAGAAAATAAGAAAATAAGCGGCAAAACTGTTTTTCCGCGGCTGTTTTTTCTATAAAAAAAGGAATACAGCGAAGTCAAAGAGAGAGAGAAAAAAAAGAGAAAATAAAACTAAAGAAAATAAGCGGCAAAACTGTTTTTCCGCGGCTGTTTTTTCTATAAAAATAGAAAACCAGCGAAGTCCCAAAGAAAAAAATATTGCGAAAAAAAAACTAAAGAAAATAAGCGGCAAAACTGTTTTTCCGCGTCTGTTTGTTCTATAAAAATAGAAAACAGCGAAGTCAAAAAAGAGAGAAAAAAAAAAACGTAAAAAAAAATTAAGAAAAAAAGCGGCAAAACTGTTTTTTCCCCGGCCTTTTTCTCTCTATAAAAATAAAAACCAGTGAAGTCGAAAAAGAGAAAAAATATTGCGAAAATAAAAACTAAAGAAAATAAGAAAATAAGAGGCAAAACTGTTTTTCCGCGGCTGTTTTTTCTATAAAAATAGGAAACAAAAAGAAAAAAAAAAAATTATAATAATAATAATAAAATGAATACAAATAAAATAGAAATAAATAAAAGAATAAAGAAATAAAATAAATAAAATATATATGTCTGCCTGATTGTCGTTTCTTTATTTCCCTTTTCATATACACTTTCACATACACTGAATGATAATAATTATAATAATGACAATAATGATAAGGTTAACAATAAGAATAAGAATAATGATGATAAAGATGATAATGATGAAAATAATGAAAATAATAATAACAATAATAATAATGTCATAATGATGAAATGATAATAGGCGAGTGCGGGGGAAGGGGACCCTTTGGGAACATTTAAGGACTTCTGCAAGGGTTGCAATGGAGGGCGCGGTGGTCGAGCGGTTAGAGCATCGGACTTGGATTCGTCGGGCAAATCCAGGTCGAGTGTTCGAGTCTCGGTCGGCGCGTTGTTCCCTTGGGCAAGGAACTTCACCTTGATGGCCACATGTAAAAAGGCCATATCTCTGATTCTGTAAATGTACAGTAACATAATTAATTGTTCATATTATGTGTAATATAAATATGTCTCTATGAAATGTATGAATATTCAGATTAATATGGGAGATATATGTGTAATGTTGATATGTAAATATGTGGTAATGCGTAGATTCGAATAGGTAAGGTAACGAAAATAAGCGAAGCAAGAAAGAAGAGAATGAAGAAGAGGAATAATGCAAGAAACAGAAAATAAATAAGCGTAAATATAGTAGAAAAAGCGAAAATAATTCCGTCAAAACTGCGAAAAAAATAAGCGCATCAAATAAACCGATAATAATAAGCGAAATAAAACGAAATTAAACATTGCATCGAACGTGTGATAAAAAAACGAATAGAAAATAAGGAAAAGCGAAAGTAGAAAATGCGTCAAAATTACGATAAGAATTCGAAATAAGCAAAAATCATTGCGTCAAAATTGCGGTGAGTAAAAATTGCGTCACACGTACGATAAATTACGAAATACGAAAATGGAAATACGAAATCGGAAATAGAAAAAGCGTGCGAAATAAACATTAGAAAAAAGCAAAAGAGAAAATAAGAAAAAGCGAAAGTTAAAAAAAATGCGTCAAAGTTGCGATAAAACCTGAAAATATAAAAAATAATATTATCGTCATTATCATTATCATTATTATCATTGCAATTCAAATTTCCCAAGTCGGATGTACCGAGGTATATTTTTGAAAGATGGAATAATTGCAATCCGCATTGATAACGATAAAGTACAACCCTCCCTGACCAGGACTCGCACCTAGTGGCACCACTTTTTGAGTGGGTCGTGTGGCACGGTGGTTTAGCGCTTTGGGCCCCCGGTTTCATACCCGGAGTGACCTAGGTTCGAGTCCTGGTCAGGGAGGGGTTGGAATTTGTTATTTTTATTATTATTAATATTATTTTTATGTTGTTATATTATTATTATTATTGTTACTATTATCATCATTATTTATTATTATTATTATTAATAAATATTATTATTATTGTTATTATTATTATTATTATTTATCATTATCATTATTGCTATTATCACCATTTTTATTGTTGTTATTGTTGTTATTATCATTATTATTATTATTATTACTATTTTTATTATTTTATTATTATTGTTATTATTATTATTATTATTATTATTATTATTATTATTGTTATTATTATTATTATTATTATTATTATTGTTATTGTTATTATTATTATTATTATTATTATTATTATTATCATTATTATTCTTATCATTATTATTATTGTTTTACACGAAAGTTTCCTTAGATCTGCTAATTAAAATCAAACACCGAGTCACTACCAGCGACCTTGGGTGATTGAAGTTTCAGGCAATGGAACATCAACGAAAACATGCATATTTTGCATGTTTTCGTTGATGTTCCATCGCCTCAAGCTTATTTTTTTTCTTTCCTATTTCGTATTTTTATCGCACGTTTGATGCAATTTTTACTTTCGTTTTATTTCCCTCTCTTATATTCGCAATTTTGACGCAATGATTTTCGCTTATTTCGAATTATTATCGCAATTTTGACGCATTTTTTATTTTCGATTTTTCTTTATTTTCGATTTTGTATTTTCATCGCACGTTCGACGCAATGTTTTATTTTCGTTTTATTTCGCTTATTATTATCGGTTTATTTCATACGCTTATTATTTATTCGCAGTTTTGACGCAATTATTTTCGCTTTTTCTACTATATTTACGCTTATCTATTTTCTGTTTCTTGCATTATTCCTCTTCTTCATTCTTCTTGCTTCGCTTATTTTCGTTACCTTACCTATTTGATTTTACGCACTACACACATATTTACATATCAACATTACACACATATTTACATATTAACGTGAATATTCATAGCATTTCATAGAGACATATCTATATACACATATATATGAACAATTAATTATGTACATGTACATTTACAGAATCAGAGAATATGGCCATTCACATGTGGGCCATCAAGGTGAAGTTCCTTGCCCAAGGGAACAACGCGCCGACCGAGACTCGAACACTCGAACCTGGATTTGTCGACGAATCCAAGTCCGATGCTCTAACCGCTCGACCACCGCGCCCTCCATTGCAACCCTTGCAGAAGTCCTTAAATGTTGCCAAGTCCCCTTCCCCCGCACTCGCCTATTATCATTATCATCATTATTGACATTATTATTATTAATATTATTATTATTATTTTTTTATTATTATTAATATTTTCATTATTTTCATCATTATCATCTTTATCATCATCATTCTTATTCTTATTGTTAACCTTATCATTATTGTCATTATTATAATTATTATCATTCTTATTATTATAATTACCATTATTATTTTTTTACCATTATCATTATTATCAGCATTATCATAATTGATATTATCATAACTATCATTATTATTACTATTATTATTACTATGATTATTATCATTATTATTAATAATATTATTACTATTTGTATTACTTATTATTATCCTTGTTATTATTAATATTACTTTTCATTACTCTTATTATTGTTATTATCATTATCATCATTACTATTCACTATTATTAGTATTTATACTATCATGATCATTACAATTACTATTATAATCATTATTATTTTTACTTTTACTATCATTACCAATTTTTATTACTTTTATTTTGTTATTGTAGTTATTATTATCATTATCATTATTATTATTATATTTTCATTATCATTATTACATTCATTATTATCATTATTATTATTATCATAAAAACTAAAGAAAATAAGAAAATAAGCGGCAAAACTGTTTTTCCGCGGCAATTTTTTCTATAAACATAGAAAAACAGCGAAGTCAAAAAGAGAAAACAAATGCGAAAATATGTTATTATTATCATTATCATTATTATTATTATATTTTCATTATTATTACATTCATTATTATCATAAAAACTAAAGAAAATAAGAAAATAAGCGGCAAAACTGTTTTTCCGCGGCTGTTTTTTCTATAAAAATAGAAAACCAGCAAAGTCCAGAAGAGAAAAAAAAATTGCGTAAATAAAAAACATGTGTTAACAAAACAGAAAAAAACGAAGAAGAGCGAAAACCGAAACCAAAATGTGCGAAAAGAATAGAAAATTTACGAGAAAGAAAAAGGGCGAGGTCTACATAAAAAAAAAAAAAAAAAAAAAAATAATAAAATGAATACAAATAAAATAGAAATAAATAAAAGAATAAAGAAATAAAATAAATAAAATATATTAAGTCTGCCTGATTCTCGATTTCTTTATTCCTTTACATATATACTTTCACATACACTGAATGATAATAATTATAATAATGACAATAATGATAAGGTCAACAATAAGAATAAGAATAATGATGATAACGATGATAATGATGAAAATAATGAAAATAATAATAATAATAATAATAATAATAATAATAACAATAATGATAATAATAATAGGCGAGTGCGGGGGAAGGGGACTTGGCAACATTTAAGGACTTCTGCAAGGGTTGCAATGGAGGGCGCGGTGGTCGAGCGGTTAGAGCATCGGACTTGGATTCGTCGACAAATCCAGGTTCGAGGGTTCGAGTCCCGGCCGGCGCGTTGTTCCCTTGGGCAAGGAACTTCACCTTGATGGCCCATATGTAAATGGCCATATTCTCTGATTCTGTAAATGTACATGTACATCATTAATTGTTCATATATATGTGTATATAAATATGTCTATGAAATGCTATGAATATTCACGTTAATATGTAAATATGTGTGTAATGTTAATATGTAAATATGTGTGTAATGCGTAAAATGAAATAGGTAAGGTAACGAAAATAAGCGAAGCAAGAAGAAGAATGAAGAAGAGGAATAATGCAAGAAACAGAAAATAAATAACCGTAAATATAGTAGAAAAAGCGAAAATAATTGCGTCAAAACTGCGAATAAATAATAAGCGTATGAAATAAACCGATAATAATAAGCGAAATAAAACGAAAATTAAACATTGCGTCGAACGTGCGATAAAAATACGAAATAGAAAATAAAGAAAAATCGAAAATAAAAAATGCGTCAAAATTACGATAAAAATTCGAAATAAGCGAAAATAATTGTGTCAAAATTGCGAATATAAGAGAGGGAAATAAACCGAAAATAAAATAAAACAAAAGTAAAAATTGCGTCAAACGTGCGATAAAAATACGAAATAGGAAAGAAAGAAATAAGCAAACAAATATGACAAATAGAAAATAAGGAAAAGCGAGAGTAGAAAATGCGTCAAAATTGGGAAAAAATTCGAAATAAGCGAAATAAATAAAAGTAAATAATAATAGGTAAAATAAAAAAAATAAATAATAGATGAGTAATAAGCGTGCGAAATAATAACAAATAAATAATAATAATAATAATAATGATAAGCGAAAGTAAAAATTGCGTCACACGTATGATGAAATTACGAAATGCGAAAATAGAAATGCGAAATAGAAAAGCGTGCGAAATATACCGACATTAGAAACTAATAGAACTAATATAAAATAAGAAAAAGCGAAAGTACAAAATACGTCAAAATTGCGATAAAAACCGTAATCGCAAATACAAGAGAAAAAAGAAAAAGCGATAGTAATTGCGTTAAAATTGCGATAATAATTCGAAATAGAAAACAATCCTGCGAGATATGAATAAGAATAATGATGATAATTCAAGATGATAATGATGAAAATAATGAAAATATTAATAATAATAATAATGATAGTAATAATAATGTCAATAATGACGATAATGATAATAGGCGAGTGCGGGGAAGGGGACTTGGCAACATTTAAGGACTTCTGCAAGGGTTGCAATGGAGGGCGCGGTGGTCGAGCGGTTAGAGCATCGGACTTGGATTCGTCGACAAATCCAGGTTCGAGGGTTCGAGTCCCGGCCGGCGCGTTGTTCCCTTGGGCAAGGAACTTCACCTTGATGGCCCATATGTAAATGGCCATATTCTCTGATTCTGTAAATGTACATGTACATCATTAATTGTTCATATATATGTGTATATAAATATGTCTCTATGAATTGCTATGAATATTCACGTTGATATGTAAATATGTGTGTAATGTTGATATGTAAATATGTGTATAATGCGTAAAATGAAATAGGTAAGGTAACGAAAATAAGCGAAGCAAGAAGAAGAAGAATGAAGAATAGGAATAATGCAAGAAACAGAAAATTGCGGTGAGTAATAAGCGGCGAAATAAAACGATACGATAAGCAATAAATAATAATAATAAGCGAAAGTAAAAATTGCGTCACACGTACGATAAAATTACGAAATACGAAAATGGAAATACGAAATCGGAAATAGAAAAGCGTGCGAAATAAACAGACATTAGAAGCAGCAAAATAGAAAATAGAAAAATAGAAATATAGAAAATAGAAAATCAGAAAAAGCGAAAAAATTATTATTGTTATTATTACTAATAGTAAGAGATATGTCAAAACTGCGATAAAAATCAAAATAGAAAAAAAAAAAATACATGAGAAAATACAAAAAGCGATAGTAATTGCGTTAAAATTGCGATAATTATTCTATTTTTAATTATTTTAATAATTATTTATTTTTGATTAATTATTTTAATGATTATTTATTTTCGATAATTATTTTCGCAATGTTTTTCTCTTTTCGACTTTTTATAGAAAAAACAGCCGCGGAAAAACAGTTTTGCCGCTTATTTTCTTTAGTTGTTATTTTCGCTTTTTTTTTTTTTTTTCGACTTCGTTGGTTTTCTATTTTCTATTTCTATCGCAGTTTTGCCGCTTATTTTCTTATTTTCTTCTCTGTATCGAAGATTTTGACGCAGTTTTTACTTTTCGATTTTGCTGTTTATCTAATGTTTATCATATCTCGCAGGATTATTTGTTTTCTATTTCGAATTATTATCGCAATTTTAACGCAATTACTATCGCTTTTTCTTTTTTCTCTTGTATTTTCGATTACGGTTTTTATCGCAATTTTGACGTATTTTGTACTTTCGCTTTTTCTTATTTTATATTAGTTCTATTAGTTTCTAATGTCGGTATATTTCGCACGCTTTTCTATTTCGCATTTCTATTTTCGTATTTCGTAATTTTATCGTACGTGTGACGCAATTTTTATTCCTATTATTTACTTATTTATTTTACCTTTTATTATTTACTATTTATTTATTTCGCTTATTTCGAATTTATATCGCAATTTTGACGCATTTTCTACTTTCGCTTTTTCTTCTCTTCTATTTCGACGCAATTTTTACTTTCGTTTATTTCGCTTTTTATTATCGGTTTATTTCGCACGTTTATTTGTTTTCTATTTCGAATTACCATCGCAATTTTTACACAATTTATCGCTTTTTTCTATTTCTATTATTCGCAATTCTGACGCATTTCGCTTTTCTATTTTCTATTTACGATTATTTATTTTCTGTTTCTTGCATTATTCCTATTCTTCATTCTTCTTCTTCTTGCTTCGCTTATTTTCGTTACCTTACCTATTTGATTTTACGCATTACACACATATTTACATATCAACATTACACATATATTTACATATTAACGGTGAATATTCATAGTATTACATAGAGACATATTTATATACACATATATATGAACAATTAATTATGTACATGTACATTTACAGAATCAGAGAATATGGCCATTTACATGTGGGCCATCAAGGTGAAGTTCCTTGCCCAAGGGAACAACGCGCCGCCCGGGACTCGAACCCTCGAACCTGGATTTGTCGACGAATCCAAGTCCGATGCTCTAACCGCTCGACCACCGCGCCCTCCATTGCAGCCCTTGCAGAAGTCCTTAAATGTTGCCAAGTCCCCTTCCCCCGCACTCGCCTATTATCATTATCATCATTATTGACATTATTATTATTATTATTATTATTATTATTATTATTATTATAGTTATCATTATTATGTTTTACCATTATCATTATTATCAGTATTATCATAATTGTTATTATCATAATTACAGTATTATTACTATTATTATTATTATTACTATGATTATCATTATTATTAATAATATTATTACTATTTGTATTACTTTATTATCACCATTATTATTATTAATATTACTTTTCATTACTCTCATTATTGTTGTTATTATCATTATCATTATTACTATTCATTATTACTAGTATTTATACTATCATGATCATTACAATTACTATTATAATCATTATTATTTTTACTTTTCCTATCATTACCATTTTTTATTACTTTTCATTTTGTTATTGTAGTTATTATTATCATTATTATCATTATCATTATTATATTTTGAATATCATTATTACATTCATTATTATCAGTATTATTATTATCATAAAAACTACAGAAAATAAGAAAATAAGCGGCAAAACTGTTTTTCCGCGGCTGTTTTTTCTATAAAAATAGAAAAACAGCGAAGTCAAAAAGAGAAAAAATATTGCGAAAATAAAACTAAAGAAAATAAGCGGCAAAACTGTTTTTCCGCGGCTGTTTTTTCTATAAAAATAGAAAACCAGCGAAGTCAAAAAGAGAGAAAAAAAATGCGAAAATGAAAACATGTGTTAACAAAACAGAAAAAAGGAAGAAGAGCGAAAGCTCTTATTTTTTTTTACTTTTCCTATCATTACCATTTTTTATTACTTTTCATTTTGTTATTGTAGTTATTATTATCATTATTATCATTATCATTATTATATTTTGAATATCATTATTACATTCATTATTATCAGTATTATTATTATCATAAAAACTAAAGAAAATAAGAAAATAAGCGGCAAAACTGTTTTTCCGAGGCTGTTTTTTTCTATAAAAATAGAAAACCAGCGAAGTCAAAAAGAGAGAAAAAAAATGCGAAAATTAAAACATGTGTTAACAAAACAGAAAAAAAGGAAGAAGAGCGAAAAGCTCTTATTTTTTTTTACTTTTCCTATCATTACCATTTTTTATTACTTTTCATTTTGTTATTGTAGTTATTATTATCATTATTATCATTATCATTATTATATTTTGAATATCATTATTACATTCATTATTATCAGTATTATTATTATCATAAAAACTAAAGAAAATAAGAAAATAAGCGGCAAAACTGTTTTTCCGCGGCTGTTTTTTCTATAAAATTAGAAAAACAGCGAAGTCAAAAAGAGAGAAAAAAAATGCGAAAATGAAAACATGTGTTAACAAAACAGAAAAAAAGGAAGAAGAGCGAAAAGCGAAACCAAAATGTGCGAAAAGAATAGAAAATTTGCGAGAAAGAAAAAGGGCGAGGTCGAAATAATAATAATAATAATAATAATGATAATAATAATAATAATAATAATAATAAAATTAATACAAATAAAATAGAAATAAATAAAAGAATAAATAAATAAAATAAACAAGTCTGCCTGATTGTCGTTCTCTTTATTCCTTTATATATACACTTTCGTATTTTTACCGCGTCCGTTATCTTTTATCAGCTCTTGTTGTTTTTTTTTATTGAATTCTTATTCACTGTTTTAAGATTTTTCTTCTATTTCCCTTTTTTTTTTTTTTTTTTTTACTACGTTTGCTTTTTTTTTTCTTTGTTTTCTTTGATAATAAAGATAATCATGATGAAAATAATAATAATAATAATAATAATAATAATAATGTCAATAATGATGATAATGATAATAGGCGAGTGCGGGGGAAGGGGACTTGGCAACATTTAAGGACTCCTGCAAGGGTTGCAATGGAGGGCGCGGTGGTCGAGCGGTTAGAGCATCGGACTTGGATTCGTCGACAAATCCAGGTTCGAGGGTTCGAGTCCCGGCCGGCGCGTTGTTCCCTTGGGCAAGGAACTTCACCTTGATGGCCCATATGTAAATGGCCATATTCTCTGATTCTGTTAATGTACATGTACATCATTAATTGTTCATATATATGTGTATGTAAATATGTCTCTATGAAATGCTATGAATATTCACGTTGATATGTAAATATATGTGTAATGCGTAAAATCAAATAGGTAAGGTAACGAAAATAAGCAAAGCAAGAAGAAGAATGAAGAAGAGGAATAATGCAAGAAAGAGAAAATAAATAAACGTAAATATAGTAGAAAAAGCGAAAATAATTGCGTCAAAACTGCGAATAAATAATAAGCGTATGAAATAAACCGATAATAATAAGCGAAATAAAACGAAAATAAAACATTGCGTCGAACGTGCGATAAAAATACGAAATAGAAAATAAAGAAAAATCGAAAATAAAAAAATGCGTCAAAATTACGATAAAAATTCGAAATAAGCGAAAATAATTACGTCAAAATTGCGGTGAGTAATAAGCGGCGAAATAAAACGATACGATAAGCAATAAATAATAATAATAAGCGAAAGTAAAAATTACGTCACACGTACGATAAAATTACGAAATACGAAAATGGAAATACGAAATCGGAAATAGAAAAGCATGCGAAATAAACAGACATTAGAAACAGCAAATAGAATAGAAATAGAAAATAGAAAAATAGAAATATAGAAAATACAAAATCAGAAAAAGCGAAAATATTATTATTATTATTACTAATAGTAAGAGATATGTCAAAACTGCGATAAAAATCGAAATAGAAAAAAAAATTACATGAGAAAATACAAAAAGCGATAGTAATTGCGTTAAAATTGCGATAATAATTTTATTTTTAATTATTTTAAT
The DNA here is from genome assembly GCF_015228065.2 of Penaeus monodon. Lineage (NCBI taxonomy): Eukaryota > Metazoa > Arthropoda > Malacostraca > Decapoda > Penaeidae > Penaeus > Penaeus monodon. The sequence goes on along the minus strand of NW_023648593.1, from coordinate 60,990 downwards.
AATTATTTATTTTTGATAATTATTTTCGCAATATTTTTTCTCTTTTCGACTTCACTGGTTTTCTATTTTTATTGCAGTTTTGCCGCTTATTTTCTTAATTTCTCTTCTGTTTCAAAGTTTTTGACGCAGTTTTTATTTTTCGATTTTGCTGTTTATCTAAGTTTATCAATATCTCGCGGGATTGTTTTCTATTTCGAATTATTATCGCAATTTTAACGAAATTACTATCGCATTTTCTTTTTTCTCTTGTATTTGCGATTACGATTTTTATCCCAATTTTTGTCTTATTTTGTACTTTTCGCTTTTTCTTATTTTATATTAGTTCTATTAGTTTCTAATGTCGGTATATTCGCACGCTTTTCTATTTCGCATTTCTTTTTTCGTATTTCGAAATTTTTATCGTACGTGTGACGCAATTTTACTTCGCTTTTTATTATTATTATTATTATTTATATATTATTATTTCGCACGCTTTTTACTCACCTATTATTTTTTTTTTATTTTACCTATTATTATTTATTTATTTATTTCGCTTATTTCGAATTTTTATCCAATTTTGACGCATTTTCTACTCTCGCTTTTCCTTATTTCTATTTGTCATATTTTTGTGTCGCACGCTTATTCTTTCTTTCCTATTTCGTTTTTTTTATCGCACGTTTGACGCAATTTTTACTTTCATTTGTTTTTATCGGTTTTTTTGCAGGGCTTTTTCGCAATTTTACGCAATTTTTTTCGGTTATTCGAATTTATTGCAATTTTGAGCATTTTCTACTTTCGCTTTTTCTTCTTTTCTATTTCGACGCAAATTTTTACTTTCGTTTATTTCGCTTTTTATTATCGGTTTATTTCGCACGTTTTTTGTTTTCTATTTCGAATTACCATCGCAATTTTGACGCAATTTATCGCTTTTGTCTATTTCTATTATTCGCAATTCTGACGGATTTCACTTTCTCTATTTCTATTTACGATTATTTTTTTTCTGTTTCTTGCATTATTCCTCTTCTTCATTCTTCTTCTTCTTGCTTCGCTTATTTTCGTTCCCCTTACCCATTTGATTTTACGCATTACACACAATTTACATATCAACATTACACACATATTTACATATTAACCTAAAATATTCATAGCATTTCATAGAGACATATTTATATACACAATATTTTGAACAATTAATTATTTACATGTACATTTAAGAATCAGAGAATATGGCCATTACATGTGGGGCCACCAAGGTGAATTTCCCTTTTGCCCAAGGGAACAAACGCGCCGGCCGGGACTCGAACCCTCGAACCTGGATTTGTCGACGAATCCAAGCCCGATGCTCAAAACCGCTCGACCACCGCCCCCTCCATTGAAACCCCTTGCAGAAAGCCCTTTAAATGTTCCCAAAGTCCCCTCCCGCACCCGCCTATTATCATTATCACATTTGACATTATTATTTATTATATTACATTATTATTTTCATCATGATTATCTTATTATCAAAGAAAAACAAAAAAAAAAAAAGCAAACGTAGTAAAAAAAAAAAAAAAAAAAGGAAATAGAAGAAAAATCTTAAAACAGTGAATAAGAAATTTAATAAAAAAAAAAACAAGAGCTGATAAAAGATAACGGGCGCGGTAAATACGAAAAGTGTATATATAAAGGGAAAAAAGAGAACGACAATCAGGCAGACTTGTTATTTTATTTATTTTATTTCTTTTTTCTTTTATTATTTCTATTTTATTTGTAGTCATATTATTATTATTATTATTATTATTATTATTATTATTATTATTTCGACCTCGCCCTTTTCTTTCTCGAAATTTTCTATCTTTCCCCACATTTTTTTTCGCTTTCGCTTTCTTCGTTTTTTTGTTTTGTTAAAAACATGTTTCATTTCGCATTTTTTTTTCTCTTTTTGACTTCGCTGGTTTTTCTATTTTTATAGAAGAAACAGCCGCGGAAAAATAGTTTTGCCGCTTATTTTCTTTAGTTTTATTTTCGCATTTTTTTTCTCTTTTTGACTTCGCTGTTTTTCTATTTTTATAGTGATGCCGCTTATTTTCTTTAGTTTTTATTTTCGCTTTTTTTTCTTTTTTTGACTTCGCTGTTTTTCGATTTTCATAGAAAAAACAGCCGCGAAAAACAGTTTTGCCGCTTATTTGCTTTAGTTTTATTTTCGCAATATTTTTTCTTTTTGACTTCGCTGGTTTTACTTTTTAAAGAAAAAAACAGCCGCGGAAAAAGTTTTTTCCGTTATTTCCTTTAGTTTTTATGATAATAATAATACTGATAATAATGAATGTAATAATGATAATGAAAATATAATTAATATTGATAATAAGATAATAATAACTACAATAAAAAAAAAAAAAGTAATAAAAATTGGTAATGATAGTAAAAGTAAAAAATAATAATGATTATAATAGTAATTGTAATGTCATGAGTTAAAATACTAATAATAATGAATAGTAAAAATGATAATGATAATAACAACAATAATGAGAGTAATGAAAAGTAAAATTAATAATAATAAAGATGATAATAAAATAATACAAATAGTAATAATATTATTAATAAAATGATAATCATATAAATAATAATAATAATAGTAATAATACTGATGATAATTATGATATAACAATTATGATAATACTGATAATAATGATTAAAGGTAAAACATAATAATGATAACTATAATAATAAGAAAAATAATAAGAATTATAATAATTTTAATAATGACAATAATGATAAGGTTGACAATAAGAATAAGTATAATGATAATAAAAATGATAATGATGAAAATAATGATAATAATAATAATAATAATGTCAATGATGCTGATAATGATAATAGGCGAGTGCGGGGGAAGGGGACTTGGCAACATTTAATGACTTCTGCAAGGGTTGCAATGGAGGGCGCGGTGGTCGAGCGGTTAGAGCATCGGACTTGGATTCGTCGACAAATCCAGGTCGAGGGTTTTGAGTCCCGGCGGTGCGTTATTCCCTTGGGCAAGGAACTCACCTTGGTGGCCCATATGTAAATGGCCATATTCTCTGATTCTGTAAATGTAACATGTACATAATTAATTGTTCATATATTGTGTATATAAATATGTCTCTATGAAATGCTATGAATATTCACGTTAATATGTAAATATGTGTGTAATGTTGATATGTAAATATGTGTGTAATGCGTAAAATGAAATAGGTAAGGTAACGAAAATAAGCGAAGAAGAAAAAGAATGAAGAAGAGGAATAATGCAAGAAACAGAAAATAGATAAGCGGAAATATAGTAGAAAAAGCGAAAATAATTGCGTCAAAACTGCGAATAAATAATAAGCGTATGAAATAAACCGATAATAATAAGCGAAATAAAACGAAAATAAAACATTGCGTCGAACGTGCGATAAAAATACGAAATAGGAAATAAAGAAAAATCGAAAATAAAAAAATGCGTCAAAATTACGATAAAAATTCGAAATAAGCGAAAATAATTGCGTCAAAATTGCGGAGAATAAGCGGCGAAATAAAACGATACGATAAGCAATAAATAATAATAATAAGCGAAAGTAAAAATTGCGTCACACGTACGATAAAATTACGAAATACGAAAATGGAAATACGAAATCGGAAATAGAAAAGCGTGCGAAATAAAAAGACATTAGAAGCAGCAAAATAGAAAATAGAAAAATAGAAATATAGAAAATAGAAAATAAGAAAAAGCGAAAAAAAATTATTATTATTACTAATAGTAAGAGATATGTCAAAACTGCGATAAAAATCGAAAAAAAAACAAAAAAAATTACATGAGAAAATAGAAAAAGCGATAGTAATTGCGTTAAAATTGCGATAATAATTTTATTTTTGATTAATTATTTTAATAATTAATTTATTTCGATAATTATTTTCGCAATATTTTTTCTCTTTTCGACTTCGCTGGTTTCTATTTTTATAGAAAAAACAGCCGCGGAAAAAAACAGTTTTGCGCTTATTTTCTTATTTTCTTTAGTTTTTATTTTCGCAATATTTTTTCTCTTTTCGACTTCGCTGGTTTTCTATTTTTATCGCAGTTTTGCCGCTTATTTTCTTATTTTCTTTTCTGTATCGAAGATTTTGATGCAGTTTTTACTTTTCGATTTTGCTGTTTATCTAATGTTTATCATATTTCACAGGATTATCTGTTTTCTATTTCGAATTATTATCGCAATTTTAACGCAATTACTATCGCTTTTTCTTTTTTCTCTTGTATTTGCGATTACGGTTTTTATCCCAGTTTTGTCGTATTTTGTACTTTCGCTTTTTCTTATTTTATATTAGTTCTATTAGTTTCTAATGTCGGTATATTTCGCACGCTTTTCCATTTCGCATTTCTATTTTCGTATTTCGTAATTTCATCGTACGTGTGACGCGATTTTTATTACTCACCTATTATTTATTTTATTTATTTACACTTTTTATTTACTATTATATATTCGCTTATTTCAAATTTTTATCGCAATTTTGACGCATTTTCTACTTTCGCTTTTTCTTCTTTTCTATTTCGACACAATTTTTACTTTCGTTTTTTCGATTTTTTCATCGTTTTTTTTCGCACGTTTATTTTTTTCTATTTCAAAATTCCATCGAAATTTTTACGCAATTTATCGTTTTTTCTATTTATATTTTCGCATTGACGCTTTTTCGTTTTTATTTTCTATTTACGATTATTTATTTTGTTTCTTGCATTTTTTCCATTTTCTTCTTCTTCTTCTTGTTTCGCTTATTTTCGTTACCTTACCTATTTCATTTTAGCATTATTTACATATCAACTTACACATATTTTACTTTTAAGGGGTGAATATTCATAGTATTACATAGAACATATTATTACACATATATATGAACAAAAAATGATGTCAGTCTTTACAGAATCGAAAATTGGGCCATTTACATATGGCCATCAAGGTAAAAGTTCCTTCCCCAAAGGGAAAAACGCGCCGGCCCGGGGGGACTCGAACCTCAAACCGGGGATTTGTCGACGAACCCAAACCCCAAATGCTCTAACGCTCGACCACCGCGCCCCCATTCAACCCTTGCAGAAGTCCTTAAAATGGTCCCAAGTCCCTACCCCGCATTCGCCTATTATTTTTATCAACATTATGCATTAATTTTATTATTATTATTATTATTTTATTTTTAATTCTCATCATCATTTTTTTATTTTTATTATTTTTTCCCTTATCTTTTGTAAATTTTATAATTATTAAAAATTCTTTTTATATTCTTTTATTATAGTTTCATTTTTTTTTTTACCTTTTCCCTTATCGTATTTCATAATTGTTATTACATAATTCAGTATTATTATTTTATTATTATTTTACTAGATTATCATTATTATAAAAAATTTTTAATTTGTTTTACTTTATTTTCCCATTTTATTATTATATTTACTTTTCATTACTCTCATTATGTTGTTATTACATTATCATTATTATATTCATTATTATTAGTATTTATACCTCAGATCTTTAAAATTTTTTAAACCCTATTTTTTACTTTTCCTATCTTTTCCATTTTTTTATTACTTTTCTTTTGTTATTGTATTATTTTTATCATTTTTCATTATTATTATTAAATATTTTGAATATCATTATTACATTTTATTATCAGTATTTTTATTTTTCAAAAACTAAAAAAAAATAAGAAAAAAGCGGAAAAACTTTTTTTTTCCCCGGCTTTTTTTTTCTATAAAAATAGAAAAACAGGAAGTCAAAAAGAAAAAAAAATGCGAAAATAAAAAAAAAAAAAATAAGGGGAAAAACTGTTTTTTCCGCGGCTGTTTTTTCTATAAAAATAAAAAACCTCAAATCGAACGAAAAAAAAATGCGAAAAATAAAAACTAAAGAAAATAAGCGGAAAAATTTTTTTTCCCCCCTGTTTTTTCTAAAAAAATAAAAAACCAGCAAAGTAAAAAAGGGGAAGAAAAAAAATCAAAAAAAAAAACATGTTTTTAACAAACAGAAAAAAGGAAGAAAAGCGAAAAGCTCTTTTTTTTTTCTTTTCCTATCAACCATTTTTTATTATTTTTCTTTTTGTTATTGTAGTTATTTTTATCATTTTATCATTACCATTATTATATTTTGAATATCATTATTACTTTCATTTTATCAATATATTATTATCATAAAAAAAAAAAAATAAGAAAATAAGCGGAAAAACTTTTTTTTCCGGGGCTGTTTTTTCTATAAAAATGGGGGAAAACGCGAAGTAAAAAAAGGAGAAAAAAATGCAAAAATGAAAAATGTTTTTACAAAACAGAAAAAAAAAGGAAAAGACGAAAAGCAAAAACCAAAAATTCGGAAAAGAATAAAAAAATTTACGAGAAAAAAAAAGGGCGAGGTTACAAAAAAATAAAAAAATAAAAATAATAAAAATAAAAATAAAATAAATAAAAAAAAATAGAATAAAAAAAAGAATAAAAAAATAAAATAACAAGTCGCTGTTGTCGTTCCTTTTTCCTTTATTATACACTTTCGTTTTTTTTACCCGCGTGTATCTTTTATCACTCTTTTGTTGTTTTTTTTTTTTAATTCTTTTTCACGGGGTTTAGATATTTCTTCTTTTTTCCTTTTTTTTTTTTTATTTTTTTTTTTTAATGCTTTTTTTTTTTCTTTCTTTGTTTCTTTATAAAAAAATAATAATGAAAATATGAAATTCAAACCCAAAATAAAAAAAAAAAAGAAATAAAAATTGGTAATTAAAAAGAAAAAAAAAAAGTAAAATAATTTTAAAAATTTAAAATAATAAAATGTAATGATATTGATAAAAAAATAATAAAAAATAAAAAGTAATTAATAATAAAATAATAAAAATAATAAAGAATAAAATTATTAATAATAAACAAAATAATCAATAAATTATAATATAATAAATAATGATATTTGAAAACAATTAAATAAAGCTGATAATAATATAATGGTAAAAAAAAATAAGATAATTATATAATAAAATGATAAATAATTTAAATAAGAAAAAATTAAAGGTTTAAACAATAAAATAAAAAAAATGAAAAATGAGAAAATATAAAAATAATAAAAAAATAAAAAAAAATAAATTAAAATAAAATAATTAAAAAATGTCAATAATGTGATAATGTTTAAAGGGAGTGGGGGGGAAAGGGGACTTGGCAAAAACATTTAAGGATTCGCAAGATTTGCAATGGAGGGGCGGTGGTCGAGGGGTTTAAGCATCGGACTTGGTTTCGTCGAAAATGGGTTTTCGGGGGTTCAGTCCGGCCGGCGCTTTTTCCCATGGGCAAGGAACTTCCCCTTGATGGCCCATATGTAAGGGCCATATTCTCTGTTCAAAAAGTACATTACATAATTAATTTTCTATTTTGTGTAGTAATTGTCTTAAAAATACTTTTAATATTCACTTTTATAGAAAATTTTTGGTAATTTTGATATGTAAATAGGTTAATGCGAAAAAATCAAATGGTAAGGAAACGAAAATAAGCGAAGCAAGAAGAAAAGAATGAAGAAAAAATATGCAAAAAAAGAAAAAAATAACATAAAAATTTAAAAAAGCAAAATAATTTCGTCCCAAAAAGCGATAAATAACTTGAAATAAACCGATAATAAAAGCAAATAAAACGAAAAAAAAACATTTCGTCGAAGTGCAAAAAATAGAAATGAAAATAAGGAAAAAAAAGTAGAAAAACGTAAAAATTTCGATAAGAAATTTGAAAAAAAGCGAAAAACATTGCGTCAAAATTTCGGTGAGTAAAAACGGGGGAAATAAAAAGTGCGATAAAAAAATAAAAAAAAAAATAATAATGATAACGAAAGTAAAAAATTTCGCAACCCTACGTAAAATTACAAAAACAAAATTGGGGAAAAACAAATCTGAATAGAAAAGCGTCGAAATAAACTAAAAAACAAAAAAGAAAAAAGAAAAAACGAAAGTAAAAACTGCGCCAAAGTTGGATAAAAACCCCAAAAAAATTAAAAATAATATTTTCATCATTACATTTTTCATTGCAAATTTAAATCCTAAGTCGATTACCGAGGGGTTTATTTATGAAAGAGGAATAATGCAATGCCGCATTTAAAACGTAAATTTCAACCCCCCCTGACCGCACTCGAACAGTTGCCAAAACCTTTTTTTGGGTCGGTGGACGGTTGGTTTAGCGCTGGCCTTTGGTTCATACCCGGGGGACCTAGGTTCGAGTCCTGGAGGGAGGGTTTTAATTTGTTAATTATTTTTTTTATTTTTATTTTTATTTTTGTTACTATTAATCTTATTATTATTATTATTATTAATATTATTATAAAATAATTTTTATTATAATTTATTATTATTATTATTATTATTATTTTTTTACTATTATCTCATTATTATTATTTTTTAAATTTTTATTAATTTTTAATTTTTATTATTATTATTATTTTATTTTTATTTCATTATCATTATTGCTATTTCCCATTTTATTGTTGTTTTTTGTTGTTATTGTTGTTATTATCATTATTATTTAAATTTTTGTTTTTTATATTTTTTTATTAATTTTTTTATTTTTATTGTTATTATTATTTTATTATTATTATTTTTATTTTTATTGTTATTTTATTATTATTTTTTATTTATTATTATTATGTTATTATTTTTATTATTATTATTGTTATTGTTATTTTTATTTTTGTTATTTTATTTTTATTTTATCATTATTTATTTTATTATTATTATATTTTTAATTTTTAAATTTAATTATTTTTATTATCTTTTATTTTTAAATTTTTTACACGAAATTTCCTTAGATTCAAATTAAAATCAAACCCGGTCACTACCACGCCTTGGTGATGAATTTCAGGCAAGGAACATCACGAAAACATGCTTTTTTTATTTTTTCGTTGATGTTCCTTGCTCAAGCTTTTTTTTTTTTTTCCTTTTTTGTTTTTTATGACTTTTGACGCAATTTTACTTTGTTTTATTTTATTTTTTTTCGGTTTTTCCCTCCCCTTTTTCGAAATTTTTTACGCAATGATTTTCCCTTATTTCGAATTTGCGTTTTCGTTGACGTTCCTTTGCCTAAAGCTTTTTTTTTTTTTCCTTTTGTTTTTCTATCGCACGTTTGACGAAATTTTTTTACTTTCTTTTTATTTTATTTATTTTCGGTTACAAATATTGTGTATAATATAAAATTCGCAATTTTGCGCAATGATTTTCCCTTATTTCAAAATTTTTACGTAATTTTAAAATTTTTTTTTTTTCGATTTTTCTTTATTTTATTTCTTTATTTTTATCGCACTTCCGCAATGTTTTTTTTTCGTTTTTTTTCGTTTATTATTATGGGTTTTATTTCAACGCTTATTATTTTTCGCAGTTTTGACGAATTTTTTTTCGCTTTTTCTACATATTTAGCTTATTTTTTTCTTTTCTTGCTTATTCCTTTTCTTCATTCTTTTTTTGCTTCGCATTTTCTTTTCCCTTCCCTTTTTTTCATTTTACGCATTACATACTTTAAATCAACATTACCAATTTTTACATATTAATCGAATATTCATAGCATTTCATGAACTTTTTATATACAATATATATGAACAATTAATGATGTAATGTCATTTACAGAATCGAGAATATGCCTTTTACTATGGGCCATAAAGGGGAAAGTTTTTCCCCAGGAAAAACGCGGGCCGGGATTTCAAAACCCTCGAACTGGATTGTCACGAATCCAAGTCCGATCCTAACCGCCCGACCACAATTAGAAAGTGTAATAATGATAAGGTAAAAAAATAATAATGATAATTAAACCCTTGAGGGTCCTTAAATTTTGAATGTCCCTTCCCCCCGCACTCGCCTATTATTTTATCATCATTTGACATTATTTTTATTATTTTATTATTATTTTTATTATTATTATTTTTTATTTTTTTTTATCATTATTATTTGATTATCAAAGAAAAAAAAGAAAGAAAAAAAGCAAAGGTAGTAAAAAAAAAAAAAAGAGAGAAAAAAAAAAGGGGAAAATGGAAAAAATATTTTAAAAAACCGTGAATAAAATTAAAAAAAAAACCCAACAAGAGCTGATAAAAGAAACGGACGCGGTAAAAATACGAAAGTTAATATAAAGGAATAAAGAGAACGCAACAGCAGACTTGTTTTTTATTTTATTTAATTGTTTTTTATTTATTTCATTTTTTTATTCATTTTTTTTATTATTATTATTTTTATTTTTTCGACCTCCCCCTTTTTTCTTTCTCGCAAATTTTCTTTTTTTTTCCCGAAAATTTTGGTTTCGCTTTTCACTCTTTTTGTTTTTTTCTTTTTTGGAACACATTTTTTTCATTTTCGCTTTTTTTTTTTTTTTCTTCTTTTGACTTCGCTTTTTTTATTTTTATAAAAAAAAACAGCCGCGGAAAAAAAATTTTTTGCCGTTATTTTCTTTAGTTTTTTTTTTCCTTTTTTTTTTTCTTTTTTAGACTTCGCTTTTTTCCTTTTTTTTATAGAAAAACACCACGGAAAAACAGTTTTGCCGCTATTTTCTTTTTTTTATTTTCCTTTTTTTTTTTCCTCTTTTGATCGCGTTTTTATTTTTTTAAAAAAAAAACACCGGGGGAAAAAACATTTTTGCCGTTTTAAAATAATAATAATGTAAAATAACTACAATAACAAAAAAAAAAGTAAAAAAATTTGGTAATGAAGTAAAAGAAAAAGATAATGATTATAATAGAAATTGTAATGATCATGATGGTATAATTAATAATAGTGAATAGAATTTGATATGATGATAATAACAATAATAAGAGTAATGAAAATAATATTAATAAAACAAGGATAATAATAAGTAATACAAATATAATAATATTTTAATGATAAGTAAAAATCATAGTAATAATAATAAATAATAATGTAGTTTCAAATAAAAATTATGATAATGCTGAAAAATAATGATAATGGAAAAAAAAATAAAAGAAATTTATAATAATAAGAATGATAATAATTATAAAATGACAAAAATGAAAAGGTTTAACAATAAGAATAAGAAATGTGATAAGATGATAATGATAAAAATGATAAAAAATAAAATAATAATAAAAATAAAATAAAAATAAAATAATAATGTTAAAATGAGAAAGATAATGGGAGTGGGGGGGAAAGGGGGGCTTGCAACTTTTAAAGGACTTCTGAAAGGGCTGAAGGGAGGGCGCGGGGGTCGAGCGGTTAGAGCACGGACTTGGTTCGCGACAAATCCATTTCGAGGGTTCGAGTCCCGGGCGGCGCGTTTTTCCCCTTTGGGGAAGGGAATTCACCTTGATGGCCACATGAAAAGGGCCATATTTTTGATTCTGTAAAGTACAGTCATAATAATTGTTTCTATATATGTGTTTAAATATGTCTATGAAATGCTATAAATATTCACGTTGATATGTAAATTGGTGTAATGTTATAGTTATATGGGTAATGTTGATTGAAATAGTGTGTAATGGTTAAAATCAAAGGGAAAGGTAAGAAAATAAGTGAACGAAGAAGAAGAAGAAAAAGGGGGAATAATGCAAGAAACAGAAAATAAATAATCGTAAATAAAAAATAGAAAAAAACGAAATCCTTTAAATTTTCGAAAAATTTAAAAAAGAAAAAAACCATAAAAGCGTAAAAAAAAAGGAGGGTAAATTTGAAAAAGAAAAAAAATAAAGTGGAAATAAACCCAAATAAAAACGAAATAAAAGAAAATTGCGCGAAATGAAAAAAAGAAAAAACGAAAGTACAAAGCGTCAAAATTGCGATAAAAATTCGAAAAAGCGAAAATAATTGCGGAAAAAATTTCGAATGCGTGCAAAAAAACCGAATAAGAAATGAAAGTAAAAAATTTCGTCCACGTACGATAAAAATTTCAAAAACGAAAATAGAAATCGAAAAGAAAAGCCGTCGAAAAATACTGACATTAGAAAAAAGAACTAATTAAAAAAAAAAAAGCGAAAGTAAAAATACGCAAATGGGATAAAAACGTAATCGAAATACAAAAGAAAAAAAAAAAGCATGTAATTGCGTTAAAATTGCGATAATAATTTGAAATAGAAAACAGATAATCCGCGAGATTGATAAACATTAGATAAACAGCAAAATCAAAAAGTAAAAAAATGCATCAAAATCTTCATACAGAAAAGAAAATAAGAAAATAAGCCGCAAAACTGGATAAAAAAAAGAAAAACCCCTAATTTGAGAGAAAAAAATTTGCGAAAAAAAAAACTAAAAAAATAAAAAATAAGGGCAAAACGTTTTTCCGCGGCGTTTTTCATAAAAATAGAAAACCACAAATCGAAAAGAAAAAAATATTGCGAAAAATTATCGAAAATAAATAATTATAAAAAATTAATCAAAAATAAAATTATTATCGCAATTTTAACGCAATTACTATCGCTTTTTGTATTTTCTCATTAATTTTTTTTTTCTATTTTGATTTTATCGCAGTTTTGACATATCTCTTTATTTAATAAAAAAAAATTTTTTTTTTGCTTTTTTGATTTTTTTTTTTCTATATTCTATTTTTTATTTTCTATTTTTCTGTTTCTATGTCTGTTTTTTCACACGCTTTTCATTTTTTATTTTGATTTTCCCTTTTTGTATTTCGAATTTTACGTACGTGTGACGCAATTTTACTTTTTTTATTATTTATTGCTTTTTGTTCGTTTTTTTTTCGCGCTTTTTATCACCGCAATTTTGACGCAATTTTTTTCGCTTATTTTGAAATTTTTATCGTAATTTTGACGCATTTTTTTATATTCCGAATTTTATTTATTTTCTATTTTGATTTTTACGCACGTTCACGCAAGTTTTATTTTCGTTTTATTTCGCTTTCATTTCGGTTTATTTCTACCCTTTTTATTTATTCGCAGTTTTTGACGCAAATTTTTTTCGCTTTTTATATTTTTCGCTTATTTATTTTTTTGTTTTTTGCATTATTTCCTCTTCTTTATTCTTCTTCTTTTGCTTCGCTTATTTTTGTTTCCTTACCTATTTTTATTTTACGCTTTCAAATATTTACATACAACATTACACACATATTTACATATTTAAAGTGAATTTCTAGCATTTTATAGGGGAACCCAATTTTTTATACAATATATAGAAAATTAATTATGTACATGTACATTTACAGAATCAGGAATAGGCCATTTTCATATGGGCCATTAAGGTGAATTCCTTCCCCAAAGGGAAAAAACGCGCCCCCGGGGGGGTCCGAAAACCCCGAACCCGGATTTTTGACGAATCCAAGCCGATGCCTTTAAACCCCTCGACCACCGCCTCCATTTCAACCCCTTTCAGAAGTCCTTAAAGTTGCCCAAATCCCCTTCCCCCGCACTCGCCCATTTTGTTACTCATTATTTACATTATTATTAAATATTTTTATTATTTATTATTATTTTTCATTATTTTTTCATCATTATCATCTTTTATCATTATTTTTATTCTTCTTGTTACCCTTATTATTATGGCCCCTTATTATTTAAATTTTTAAATTCTTATTTTCATTTATTTTTAATTATCATTTTTATTTCTTATTATCAGATTTTCTTAATTGTATTATCAAATTATTATCAGTATTATTTCTAAACTTTTATTATTTTCTTGGGTTTCATTTTTTTAATAAAAGGGTTTCTTTTTTTATTATATTATCCTTTTATTATTAAAATTACTTTTATTACCTTTTTATTTTTATTAATTTATCATTATTTCTATTCACTTTGTAGATTTACCATCATGTCATTACAATTACTATTATAATCTAAAAAATTATTAAGCTGAAATAAAATTAATGGGAAAAAAAAAAAAATGATAATCAAATAATAAAATGATAATAATTTTTTAAAGACAATAATGATAAGGTTAACAATAAAAAGAATGATGATGATAAAAAGGGTAATGATGAAAATAATTGAAATATTAAAAATATAATCATCATCAATAACGGTATGTCATTTTGAGCAGCCGTGGACCTCTCCAAAACCCTCCTTCGCCACTAAAATCGATCTTACCTTTTTTTTCCCCTTTTACCACGAAGCCCCGGAAAATCTTTGATATTGCGCTCAGTTTTGTTTTCGGTTTGCCTCTTTTGTTCCCCATCACATCCCGTAGCAATTTTTCCAAAATTTTACTTTCCCTTTCAGGGCCAAAAACTTTAAATTTTTTGTTTAAAGTCCAAAAGTCGGGGCTTTCAATTTATTTTTCTCAGCACTTCATCTTCGTCTTTTTTCTTGTCCATAATACGCAGTACTCGCTGTAACACCCCATTTCAAAAAATTGTCTTTTTTTTCTATTCTTCAACACCAACAATCAGAGCCATAGATGCAATTGGGAAAATAAAGAGTTCAAAAACCCAGCTTTGTCCGTAAGGTAATCTTTTGGCTTTCCAGTGTTATTTTAAATAAAAAACTTCATAAATTTGTCTTCTTTCTGCCAGAAAAACGCAGACTCGTCTGTACATCACATTTCAAAACATTGCTTTTTTTTCTTTACTTCAACACCCAAAAATCAAGCCATTGATCAATTGGGAATATAAAGATTCAAAACCTCACTTTTTCCTAAGGTAAAGCTCGGTCTTTCCAGAGTTATTGAAATAAAAAGATAGTAAAAGTAAAAAAAAATAATGATTTAAAGTAATAGTAATGATCATGAGGTATAAAAATAATAATAGTGAATAGTAATGCTGTAATGATAAAAACAAAAATAAGATAATGAAATAATATTAATAATAAAAGGATAATAATGATAATACAAAAAGTAATAATATTATTTAAAAATAAGAAAAATTTAGTAATAATAATATAATAATAATGATAGTTATGATAATAACAAATTTTTATAATGCTGATAATAATGTAATGGTAAAAAAAAAATAATAATAATTATAAAAATAAAAATGATAATAATTTAATAATGACAATAAAGATAAGGTTAACAATAAAATAAGAATAATGATGATAAAAAAAAAAGGAAAAAAAATTTTTGAAAAAAAAATGAAAAAAAAATGAAAATTATTATATTATTATTACTGTTATTATTATTATGATTATTGTTATTATTAATTATTATTATTATTGTTATTATTACTTCATGATTATTATTATTATTATTATTATTATTATTATCATTAATATTATTGTTAATAGTACTATTATTATATTATTATTATTATTTTATTATTATTTATTATTATATATCTTATTGTATTATCACTATATTATTGTTGTTGTTGTTGGTCTTTTGTTGTTGTTATTGTTGTTATTATCTTGATTATTATCATCTAGTTGTTATTATTCTTATATATTATTATTATTATTATTATTCTTGTTATTATATTAGTATTATTAGTATTTATTATTATTATTGTTGCATTATATTATGTTATACTATTATTATTATTATTAATTATTATTATTATTATTATTGTAATCATCATATTTTATTATATATTATTATATTGCTATTGTTATTATTATTATTATTATCATTATTATTATTATTATTATTCTCATTATTATTGTTAGTATTATTTATTATTATTATATTATTATTATGTTTTTCTATTTTTTTTATAGAAAAACAGCCGCGCAGAAAAAAGAAGAAACAGTTTCGCCGCGAAAGTACAAAATACGTCAAAATTGCGATAAAAACTCGTAATCGAAAATTACAAGAGAAAAAAGAAAAAGCAGATAGTAATGAGTTAAAAATTCGGATAATAATTAGAAAGAGAAAACAAACATCCTGCGAGATATGATAAACATTAGATTAAAACATAATGAACACAAGAAAAAACCTGCGTCAAAATTCTCGATACAGAAGAGGAAAATAAGAAAATAAGCCGCAAAACGGCGATAAAAAAGAAGAAAAAGCAAAACAGCCAAGTCAAAAAAAAAAAAAAAAAAAAAAAAAAAAAAAGCGAAAATAACAACCTAAAGAAAATAAGCGGCAAAACTGCGATAAAATAGAAAAACCAGCGAAGATCGGAGAGAAAAAATATTGCGAAAATAAAAAACTAAAGTAAAATAAGAAAATAAGCGGCAAACTGTTTTTCCGCGGCTGTGTTTTCTATAAAAAAATAGAAAAACCAGCGCGAAGTCAAAAGAGGAAAAAATATTGGCGAAAATAATTATCGAAAATAAATAATTATTAAAATAATTAATTAAAAAATTAAAACTATTATCTCCAATTTTAACGCAATTACCATCGCTTTTTGTATTTTCTAATGTAATTTTTTTTTTTTTTTATTTCGATTTTATCGCAGTTTTGACATATCTCTACTATTAGTAATAATAATAATAATTTTTTTCGCTTTTTCTAATTTTTATTGTATATATTTCTATTTTTCTATTTTCTATTTTGCGGTTTCTAATGTCTGTTGATTTCGCACGCTGGTCTATTTGCCGATTTCGTATTTCATTTCTATTCGTAAATTTTATCGTTACAGGTGGACGCAAAAATTTTTACTTCGCTTATTATCTATGATTTATTGCTTTATGTATCGTTTTATTTCGCCGCTTATTACTCCACGCAATGTTTGACGCAATTATTTTCGCTATTTCGATTTTATCGTAATTTTGACGCATTCTTTTTATTTTCGATTTTTCTTTTTTTCTAGTTCGTATTTTTACTCGTCACGTTCGACGCAAGTTTATTTTCGTTTTATTTCGGCTTATATTATCGGTTTATTTCATACGCTTATATTTATTCGCAGTTTTGACGCAATTATTTTCGTTTTTCTACTATATTAACGCTTATTTATTTTTTTTTTTTTTTTCGTTTCTTGCATGATTAGCATTACACACATATTTACATATCAACATAACACACATATTTACATATTAACCTGAATAGTATAGCATTTATAGAGACATATTTATATACACATATATATGAACAATTAATGCTGTACATGTACATTTACAGAATCAGAGAAATGGACAATTTACATATGGGCCATCAAGGGAAGTTCCTTGCCCAAGAGAACAACGCGCGCCGGGAACTCGAACCCTCGAACCTGGATTGTCGACGAATCCCAAGTCGATGCTCTAACCGCGTCGACAACCGCGCCCTCCATTGCAACCTTGCGACGTCCTTAAATGTGAAGTCCCCTTCCCCGCACTCGGTATAGGATCATTATCATCATTATTAACATTATTATTACATTATTATTATTCTTCATTATTTTCATCATTATCTCTTTATCATCATTATGCTTATTGTTATTTATTGTTAACCTACTCAGTTTGTCATTATTATAATATTATCATTCAATGTATGTGAAAAGTGTATATTTAAAGGAATCAAAGGAAAAACGACAATCAGTCAGATTATATATATTGATTTATTTTATTTCTTTATACTATATTTATTTATATTTTATTGTATTCAATTTTATTATAGTATTATTTTTTTTTTTTTGTTTTTTTTTTTTTTTTCGACTCGCCCTTTTCTTCTCGTAAATTTTCTATTCTTTTCGGACATTTTGTGTTCGCTTTTCGCTCTTATCGTTTTTTTTCTGTTTTGTTTAACACATGTTTTTATTTACGCAATTTTTTTTCTCTTTGGACTTTGCGGGTTTTCTATTTTTATAGAAAAAACAGCCGCGGAAAAACACAGTTTTTTGCCGCTTATTTTCTTTAGTTTTTATGATAAAATGAATGTAATACAGAATGGAAAATATAATAATAATAATGATCTAATGATAATAATAATTTTTCGCCATTTGGATTTTCTCTTTTTGACTTCGCTGTTTTTATTTTTTATAGAAAAAACAGCTGCGGAAAAAACAGTTTGCGCTTTTTTTCTTTCGTTTATTTTCGCATTTTTTTTTTCCTTAATTCGCGTTTTCCTTTTTTATAGAAAAAAAAATGCCACGGAAAAAAAAAAAACAGTTTGCGTTCTTATTTGTCTTATTTTCTGTAGTTTTTTATAATAAAATAATGACGGATAATGAAATGTGAAATAATGATAATGAAATATGAATAATAATAATTGATAATGATAATTAATAACTACAATAACAAAATAAAAAGTAAATAAAAAATTGGTACATGCTAGTTAAAGTACAAATAAAAGATTATACTAGTAATGTAATGATCATGATGTATAAATTACTAATAATAGTGAATAGTAATGATGAATGATACTAACAATAATAATAGTAATGAAAAAGTAATATTTAATAATAAACAAGGATAATAAAAGTAATACAAATAGTAATAATATATTAATAATTAATGATAATAATCATAGTAATAATGATGTTAATAATAATGATAGTTATGAATATCAATTATGGATATGCTGATAATAATGATAATGGTAAAAAAATAATAATTGGTAAATTATAATAAATAAGGAATTGATAATAATTATAATAATGACAATAATGATAAGGTTAAACAATAAGAAAAGAATGATGATGATAACGATGATAAGATTGAAAATAATGAAAATATTAATAATAATTAAAAATAATAAAAGAATGATATTAATAATAATAATGTCAATAAATGATGATCATGGATAATAGGCGAGTGGGAGGGAAGGGGGAATGGCAACATTTAAGGACTTCTGCAAGGGTTGCAATGAGGGCGCGGTGTTGGTCGAGAGGTGAGAGGCAATCGGACTTGGATTCGTCGACAAATCCAGGTTCGAGGTTCGAGTCCGGGCGGCGCGTTGTTCCTTGGGCAAGGCACTTTACCTTGATGGACCATATGTAAATGGCCATATTCTCTGATTCTGTAAATGTAAATGTACATCATTAATGTTCTATATATGTGTATATATACATAGTCTCTGTGAAAATATATGAAATCACCGGTTAATAATATAATATGTGTGTAAGTTGATATGTAAATATTGTGTAATGCGTAAAATAAATAGGTAAGGTAACGAAAATAAACGAAAGAAGAAGAAGAAGAATGAAGAAGAGGAATAATATAAGAACACAGAAAATAAATAAGCGTAAATATGAGTAGAAAAAGCGAAAATAATTGCGTCCAAAACTGCGACATAAAATAATAAGCGTAGATATTAAACCGACAATAATAGCGAAAAAAAACGAAAATAAAACATCTGCGTCGATAAAATACGAAATAGGACATAAAGAAAAATCGAAAAATAAAAAAATGCGTCAAAAATTACAGATAAAAATTCGAAATAAGCGAAATCATTGCGTCAAATGGCGTGTGCATAATAAGCGGCGAAATAAAAACGATAAGATAAGCAATAAAAAATAATAAGCGAAAGTAAAAAATTGCGTTGTAATAAAAAGAGGAAAACAGCGAAGTCAAAGAGAGAAAAAAAATGCCAAAAATAAAACTAAAGAAAACTAAGCGGTTAACAAAAACTGTTTTTCGCGGCGTTTTTTCTATAAAAAATAGAAAACAGCGAAGTCAAAAAGAAGAGAAAAAAAAAATGCGAAAATAAAAACTAAAGAAAATAAGCGGCAAAACTGTTTTTCCGCCGGCTGTTTTTCTAAAAAATAGGAAAACAGCGAAGTCAAAAAGAGAAATAAAAAAAAATGAAAATAAAACTAAAGAAAATAAGCGGCAAACGTTTTTCCGAGGCTGTTTTTTTCTATA
The DNA here is from genome assembly GCF_015228065.2 of Penaeus monodon. Lineage (NCBI taxonomy): Eukaryota > Metazoa > Arthropoda > Malacostraca > Decapoda > Penaeidae > Penaeus > Penaeus monodon. Next base: position 41,422 of record NW_023648593.1, on the reverse strand, counting down.
AAAAGAGGAAAACAGCAAGCTCAAAAGAGAAAAAAAAGCGAAAATAAAACTAAAGAAAATAAAGCGCAAAACTGTATTCCGCGGCTGTTTTTTCTATAAAAATAGAAAAACCGGCGAAGTCAAAAAGAGAGAAAAAAAAAATGCGAAAATGAAAACATGTGTAACAAAAACAGAAAAAAAACGAAGAAGAGCGAAAAAAGCAAAACAAAATGTGCGAAAGAATAGAAATTGCGAGAAAGAAAAAGGGCGAGGGCGAAAATAATAATAATAATAATAATAATAAATAAAATGAATCAAAGAAATAAAGAATAAATAAATAAAATAACAAGTCGTGCCTGATTGTCTCTTTTATACTTATTTCCCCTTTATTCTTTTATTTATTTCGATTATTGGTATTTATTTTATTAGATTATATTATCATTTTTTTGTTAGGACCTCGCCTTCTTCTTTCTCGCAAATTTCAATTCTTTTTGCACATTTTGGTTTTGCTTTCGCTCTTCTTCGTTTTTTTCTGTGTTTGTTAAAACATGTTTTTTATTTACGCATTTTTTTTCTCTCTTTTTGGGACTTTGCTGTTTTCTATTTTTTTATAGAAAAAAAACAAAAAGCTGCGGAAAAACAGTTTTGCCGTTATTTTCTTATTTTCTTAGTTTTTATTTTCGCAATATTTTTCTCTTTTCGACTCGCGGTTTTCTATTTTTTATAGAAAAAGCAGCCGCGGAAAAACGTTTTGCCGCTTATTTTTCTTTAGTTTTATTTGCGAAATTATTATCTTTTGACTTCGCTGTTTTTCTATTTTTTATAGAAAAAAACAACCGCGGAAAAAACAGTTTGCCGCCATATTTCTTTAGTTTTTATTTTCACATTGTGTTTTTTCTCTTTTTGACTTCACTGGTTTTTTTTATAGAAAAAACAGCCGCGGAAAAAACGTTTTGCCCGCTTATTCTTTAGTTTTATTTTCGCTTTTTTTTTCTCTTTTGGACTCGCTTTTTCTATTTTTATAGAAAAAACATCCGCGGGGAAAAACACAGTTACTGCCGCTTATTTTCTTATTTCTTTAGGTTTTATTTTCTTTTTCTTTTTTTTCTCCTCTTCTTTTTGACTTCGCTGTTTTTTGTTTATAGAAAAAACAGCGCAGAAAAGCAGAGTCCTTTGCCATTTTTTCTGAGTTTTTATTTGCAAAATTTTTTTTTTTTTTTTGTCTCTTTTCGACTTCTGATGGTTTTCTATTTTTATAGAAAAAACAGCCGCGGAAAAACAGTTTGCCGCTTCATTTTTATTTTCTTTAGTTTTTATTGTCGCATATTTTTCTCTTTTCGACTTCGTGGTTTTTCTATTTTTATAGAAAAAAAAAAAAGCCGGGCCGGAAAAACAGTTTGCCGCTTATTTTTATTTTCTTTTAGTTTCTTTCTTTTTCTTTTTTTCTCTCTCTGTGTGACTGCGCTGTTTCCTACTCTTTGATAGAAAAAACAGCCGCGGAAAAACAGTTTTTGCGCTTATTTTTCTATTTTTCTTTAGTTTTTATGATAATAATACTGATAATAATGAATCTGTAATATGATAATGAAAATATAATAATACTAATGATAATAATGATAATGATAACTACAATAACAAAATAAAAAAGTAATAAAAATTGGTAATGATAGTAAAAGTAAAAAATAATAATGATTAGAATAGTAATTGTATCTGATAGAGGTATAAATACTATAATAGTGAATAGTAATGAGGAAAGATAATAAACAATAGTAAAGAGTAATGAAAAGTAATATTAATAAAAGGATAATAATAAGTAAGACAACAGTAATATTATTAATAATAATGATAATAATCATAGTAAATAATAATAGTAATAATAATGTAATAGTTATGATAATAACAATTTATGATAATGCTGATAATAATGATACTGGTAAAAAAAATTTTTATTTAATTATATTTTTTATTTATTTTTTTTTAATTTTTTTTTATTAAAATAAATTTTTTTTTTATTTAATTTTAATTTTTAATTATTAATAATTTTAATTTTTTATTTTATAAATTAATTGAGTGATAATTATAATGATAAGAATGATAATAATTATAATAATGACAATAATAATAAGGTTAACAATAACAATAAGAATAATGATGCTAAAGATGATAATGATGAAAATAATGAAAATAATAATAATAATAAAATAATAATAAATAATTTGTCAATAAGGCTGATAATAATAATAGGCGAGTGCGGGGGCAAGGAGGACCTTGGCAAACTTTAAGGACTTCTGCAATGGTTGCGGAGAAAGAATGCAACCCTTGTCGGTACTCCTTGTTTGACTTCGAACATTCTGTTAAACCCATAGTTGTTCTTACAGCTGCTTGTTGTTGGTAATACAAGGCTTTTATTAATGGAGATGGTTTGGAAACCTCATATCGTACATGTATTCCAGAGGAGATCGGTATCAACAGTATCAAAAGCTCTTCACAATCGATGAAACAAAGGATAGGTCTTTTTGATGTTCTCTGTTTTTTGTTATGATCAATTTTAAATAGAATCAGGTTTCTGGTACCTTTTCCAGGGCGAAACCCGCTTTCGTCTGCAATTTCCTCTCTTACTTCAACTCATTCTCAGCAATAATTTTCAACAAAAATTTTGCTGCTGTGACTTATTAAGGCAATTGTCCTATTATTGTTGCATTAGCGTGCGTCACCTTTTTTAGTATGGGAGGTAAAGATGATTTTACCCAGTCTCTGGCATTTTCTTTCATTCCATATTGTTGTTCCAGAGTTGTAGAAGAAAGGATTCAACACTTTCGCCAGCATGCTTAATTAGTTCTCGCGTTCTTTCATCATTCCGGGGCTCTTGTTATTCTTCCTTTTTTATGGCTTTTATAACTTCGGCCAGCAGTGGCGGTGGTTAATCCCTCGCTCGTCATTGAGTCTAATTAATGTGGTTAGATCTTTATGTCTTTTTGTAATAGGTTGGAACAATATTGATTCCAATCTTATCTGACTTCTTTTCCATCACATAAAACAAGTTCCATTTCAGTTTTGATAGTGTCCATTGTTAGGTTTAAATTTTCGTGTGATTGTTTCGACTCCTTGGTAGAGTTCTTTAGTTGTCTTATTGATCAAACAAGTTTCCAATTCTCTGGCAATGTTCATTTTAATACATTTTTTCATATCTTGAGTCGAAAATTCTTGAATTTTTGTATTGTGTTTTTTTTTTGTAAAATACTTTTCAACTGGATTATTGATACCTTTTTATTTAGGCATCTTCTTGTTTCAATTTCACTTAGTGTTTTTTCAGATATCCAGGGGGAATATTGTCTTTTTCTTTTTGGTGATAGTTTCTAAGCAGTGCTCTAGCCGGAGTTCTTTTCCTCTTCCCACAACTCATTTTGGGTTTTATCATCCCACATTGATTGAGTATTCAAAATTTGTTTGACACGCCAATTCTGTAATTGTTATCAAGAGTTTTTGCTAGTCGAGCTTAGAGGTGGTGGTGAACGTTCCATCTTTTGAGTTTATTTTTAAAGTCGATAGATAGTAGTTGGGGTCACGTTGCGTCGGCACCAGGGCTTGTTTTGGCCATTTTATGCAACTCTTCATTTTTGGTTCAGCACAATGTAGTCAATTTGGTTGCGTGTTCTTTTGTATGTTGAAAAACCACGTGTTCAAGTGTCTTGGGTGGTGTTGGAACAATGTATGGATATAACAAATTATTTGCTACTACAGAATTCCATAAAATCTTACCTCTCTTATTATATCTCAAGGCCGAATTTTTCCACAGGTTGTAATTGTTATGATTATTTTTCCTACTTTTGGCCGTAGAGGTCTCCAGATTATTTTTACATCTGCTGTCAGGGAGTGTGTCTAAAAGATCTCGGAGAGAGTTATAAAAAATGTTACATTCTTCATTCATTTGCAATATTGGTGGTGTGATGCGTAGATGGTATATACTAATATTATGAGATTTTGCTTGCTATTATGACTTTTAAAATGCGATCATTATGGGCTGTACCCAATTAGTGCATTGCAGTTTTTTTTCGTGAGGAATAATAGCAATCCGTAACTATAATTTCCTTCTTTTCCAGAAAAGAACTGTCTTGTTTTCGTTAGTTTTAAACTTCCATTACTTTTCCAATTGGTCTCACTATTCTAGTTATGATGTTGTATTATCAATTCGTTTACAGACAGTATGTAATTTACCCATCTCACTTCATGTCCTTACGTTCCACGTTCGATTTTTAAGGTTGTTTCTTAATTGACATGTTTTCTTTTATCTTCTGTGTCTTCCAGATTGCCATTGTTAACATGTTCAGCATGGTTGCCACTGACTAACCGCCCCTTGAAACCCACGCGGACGGGGCGATGTGGTATGAATTTGTTTCGGTATTTAACATTCGGGTAGAGGTTTGTCAGGAGAAAATTTAAAAGTTGCAGTGGAATCCCCAGGCTACTTCTCAACTCGAAGTCTCCAACTAATTAGGAGGACACTACCTCTGCCGCCTTTTTTAAAACAGTTTACACGGTACTACGCCAGACATATTATTGGTGAAACCAGTAATCAGTATAATGAAGGTGTTTTCACACAGATATTCCACTGCCCTGCTGCCGACAGTTCACCGTAACCGGTATAGTGAGTAATAGGGTGCTACCTTGTCAAAAAGTAACCCTAGGGTGCAGTTTATTGTCTACCCAGGACCAGTTTTTCATAAAGAGAGGAAAACAGAAAAGTCAAAAAAGACGAAAAAAAAGCGAAAATAAAAAAACTAAAGAAAAATGAGCGGCAACTGTTTCCGCGGCGTTTTTTCTCTAGAAATAGAAAACCAGCGAAAAGTCGGAAAAGAGAAAAATATTGCTCAAATAAAAACTAAAGAAAATAAGCGGCAAAAAAAACTGTTTTTCTGTTTTTCCGCGGCTGTTTTTTCTATAAAAATAGGAAAACAGTGAAGTCGAAAAGAGAAAAAAAAGAGAAAATAAAACTAAAGAAAATAAGCGGCAAAACTGTTTTCCGCGGCTGTTTTTTCTATAAAGAGAGGAAAACAGCAAAGTCAAAAAGAGAAAAAAAAGCGAAAATAAAAACTAAAGAAAATAAGAAAATAAGCGGCAAAACTGTTTTTCCGCGGCAGTTTTTTCTATAAAACTAGGAAAACAGCGAAAGTCAAGAAAAAAAAAATGCGAAATAAAACAAAAGAAAAAAATAAGTCGGCAAATGACATATTTGTTCCGCGGATGTTTTTCTATACCCATCACAACCAGCGAGTGAAAAGAGAAAAATATTGCCTCACCTTAAAAACTAAAGAAAAGAGAAATTAATGGCCAAAACTGTTTTCCGTGGCTGTTTTTTCTATCAAAATAGGAACAGCGAAGTCAGAAAGAGGAAAAAAAAGGCGAAATTAAAACATTTGTTAACAAACCAGAAAAAAAAGGAAGAAGAGCGCAAAAGCGAAACCAATATGTGCGACAAAGAATAGAAAATTTACGAGAAAGAAAAAGGCAGAGGTTACATAAAAAAAAATACTATATAATAATAAATAATAATAAAAAGAATAATAAATAAAATAGAAATAAATAAAAGAATTAAAGAAAATTTAAAATAAATTAAAAATATTGTAAGTCTGCCTGATGTCGTTTTTATTCCTTTACATATACACTTTAACATACGCTGAATGATAATAATGATTAATAATGACATAATGATTAGGTTAACAATAAGAATAAGAATAAATGATGATAAAGATGATTAATGATGAAAATAATGAAAATAATTAATAATAATAATAATAATATCAATAATGAGATAATGATAATAGGGCGTGCGGGGGAAGGGGACTTGGCAACATTAAGGACTTCTGCAAGGGTTGCAATGGAGGGCGCGGTGGTCGAGCGGTTAGAGCATCGCGACTTGGATTTCGTCGGACAAAATCCAGTTCGAGGGGTCGTAGTCCCTGGGCGGCGCGTTGTTCCTTGGGCAAGGAACTTCACCTTGATGGACCACATGTAAATGGCCATATTCCTGTCATTCTGTAAAATGTACATGTACATCATTAATTGTTCATATATATACGTGTATATATATGTCTCTATGTAATACTTATGGATATTCACTTTACTATGTAAAATGTGTGTATGTTGATATTGTAAATATGTGTGTAATGCATAGTTTCGAATAGGTAAGGTAAACGAAATAAGCGAAGCAAGAAGAAAGAAGAATGAAGAATAGGAATAATGCCCCCCCAAAGAAACAGGAAAATAATAAGCGTAAATATAGTAGAAAAAAAGCCGAAAATATTGCGTCAAACTGCGAAGAAATAAGCGTATGGAAATAAAAACGATAATAATAAGCGAAATTAAAACGAAAATAAAAACATTTGCGTCGAAACGTTGCGATAAAAATACGAAATAGAAAATAAGAAAAGCGAAAGAGTAGTACGATTAAGAATTCGAAAATAAGCGGAAAATAATTTGCCGTCAAACTGCGGTGAGTAATAAGCGGCGAAATAAAACGATACGATAAGCAATAAAATAATAAATAATATAATAAGCTAAAAGATAAAAATATCGTCACACCGTACGATAAAATTACGAAATACGAAAATGGAAATACGAAATAGGAAATAGAAAAGCGTGCGAAATAAACTTAGAAGCAGCAAAAGAGAAAATAAGAAAAAGCGAAAGTAAAACTGCCGTCAAAGTTGCGATTAAACTGAAAATTATTAAAAATAATATTCATCATCATTATCATTATCATTATTATCATTGCAATTCAAATCCTAAGTCGGAGGTACCGAGGATATATTATTGAAGATGGGGGGGGGAATATGCAATGCCGCATTGATAACGAATAAATTACAACCCTCCCTGCAGGACTCGCACCTAGTTGCACACTTTTTTAGTGGGTCAGTTGTGGCCCCGGTGGTTTAGCGCTGGCCTACGGTTTCATCCCGGAGTGACCTGGGTTCGAGTCCTGGTCAGGGATGGGTTGGAATTTATGTTTTATTAATTATTATTATTATTATTATTATCATTATTTATTATATATTTCTTATTATTATATTATTATATATTATTATTTATATTATTTAATATGATTATTTTATCATTATAGATGTACTATTACTATTATTATTAGTATTGATATTTATGATTATTATGTTCTTATTATTATTATATTTATTATTATCAGTATTGTTGATTATCACTATTATTGTTGTTGTTGTTGTTGTTGTTGTTGTTGTTGTTGTTATGGTTGTTGTTATTATCATTATATTATCATTGTTCTTATTTTATATTATTAGTATTAATTATTATTAATATTATATGTTATCTTATTATTGTTACTATTATATTTTTATTATTATTATTATTATTATTATTCTGATTATTATTATTATATATTATTATTATATTAGTATTATTTAGTATTTTTATTATTACTATTATTATGTTTTCTATTTTATAGAAAAAACAGCCGCGGAAAAACAGGGTTTGGCGCTTATTTTCTTATTTTCTTTAGTTTTTATTTTCGCACTATTTTTCTCTTTTGACTTCGCTGTTTTTCTATTTTTTATAGAAAAAAAACTGCAGCGGAAAAAAACAGTTTGGCCGCTTATTTTATTTAGTTTTATTTTCCGCACAATAATTTTTTCTCTTTCGACTTCACTGGTTTTCTATTTTTATTAGAAAAAAACAGCCGTGGAAAAACAGTTTTGCCGCTTATTTTCTTATTTTCTTTAGTTTTTATGATAATAATAATACTGGATAATAATGATGGTGATAATGGTAATGAAAATTATAATAATAATGATGATAATAATAAAATAATAACTTACACTAACAAAATTAAACAGTAATAAAAATTGGTTAATGATAGTAAAAGTACAAATAATAATGATTATAATAGTAATTGTAATGATCTAGATAGTATAAAATACTAATAATAAATGATAATGATAATAATAACAATTATTAATGAGATGTAATGAAAAGTAATATGAATAATAGTAATGATGATAATAAAGTTAATACAAATAGTAATAATATTATTAATAATAATGATAATCATAGTAATAATAATAATAATAGTAATAATACTAATGATAATTATGATAATAACAATTATGATAATACTGATAATAATGATAATGGTAAAACATAATAATGATAACTATAGTAATAAGAATGATAATAAGAATTATAATAATTTATAATACTGACAAAATGATAAGGTTAACAATAAGAATAAGAATATGATGATAAGCTGATAATGATGAAAAATAATAATAAAATAATAATAATAATAATACTATAATAACAATGTCAATAATGATGTAATGATAATAGGCGAGTGCGGGGAAGGGGACTTGGCAACATTAAGGACTTCTGCAAAGGGTTGCAATGGAGGGCGGGTGGTCGAGCGGTTAGAGCATCGGACCATGGATTCGTCGAACCAAATCCAGGTTCGAGGGTTCGAGTCCCGGCCGGCGGTTGTTCCTTGGGCAAGAAAAATTCACCTTGATGGGGCCAACATGTAAATGGCCATATCTCTGATTCTGTAAATGTACATGTACATCATAATTGTTCATATCTATGTGTATATAAATATGTCTCTATGAAATGCTATGAATATTCACGTTGATATGGAAATATGTGTGTAAGTGTTGATATGTAAATATGTGTGTAATGCGTAAAATGTCAAATAGGTAAGGTAACGCACAATAAAGCGAAGCAAGAAGAAGAAGAAGAAGAAGAGGAATAATGGGTACAAGAAACAGAAAATAAAAATCGTAAATAGAAAATAGAGAAAGCGAAAAAATGCGTTCAGAATTGCGGGAATAATAGAATAGAAAAAAGCGATAAATTGCGTCCAACTTGCCGATGGTAATTCGAAATAGAAAACAAATAAACGTGCGAAAATTAAACCGATAATAAAAAGCGAAATAAACGAAGTAAAAATTGCGTCGAAATTATCGAAATTGAAAAGAAGAAAAAAGCGCCAGTAGAAAAATGCGTCAAAATGCGATTAAAAAATTCCGAAATAAAGGAAAATAATTGCGTAAAAATTGCGAAGTAAGCGTGCAAAATAAACCGATAATAAGGAAAGAAAGTAAAAATTGCGTCAAACGTGCGATAAAAATACGGACAAGTAAAGGAAAGAAAGAAATAAGCGTGCGACCACAAAACACAATATGACAAATAGAAAATAAGAAAGCGAGAGTAGAAAATGGTCAAAATTGCGATAAAAAAAAAAAAATCGTAATCGAAAATACAGAGAAAAAAAAGAAAAGCGATAGTAATTGCCGTTAAAATTGCGATAATAATTCGAAATAGAAAAACAAATAATCCTGCGAGATATGATCATCATCAATAACGGTATGCTCATAGAAAAATAAGCGGCAAAACGTTATTCCGCGGCTGTTTTTTCTATAAAATAGAAAAACCAGCGAAGTCGAAAGAGGAAAAAATATTGCGAAAAAAAAAAACTAAAGAAAATAAGAAAATAAGCGGCAAACTGTTTTTTCCGCGCTGTTTTTTCTATAAAAATAGAAAACTGCGAAGTCAAAAAGAGAGAAAAAAAAAATGCGAAAATTGAAAAAAATTGTGTTAAAAAAACAGAAAAAAAGGAGAGAGCGCGAAAGCGAAACCAAAATGTGCGAAAAGAATAGAAAATTTGCGAGAAAGGAAAAAACGGGCGAGGTCTAAAAAAAAAAAAAAGAAAAATTAATAAAAATAATAATAAAATAAATACAAATAAAATAGAAGAGAAATAATAAAAGAATAAAGAAATCAAACAAAATAAAATAGATATAAGTCTGCCTGATTGTCGTTTTCTTTATTCCTTTATATATCAAACTCTACCATACACTTTTTTTTTCTTTTTTTCTTTTTTTTTCTATTACTACGTTTGCTTTTCTTTCTTTCTTTTTTCTTCTGCTTATTTTTTATGAAATCCTTCCTGTAATTTTAGAATTGTAATCTGATTTTATTTGCTAAGATTATTTCATATGAGTTGATGACCTGAAACAGTGTGTATATATATGGCCCAGTTTATCGCCAAATACAGTCAGTATATATTATATATATATATTATGTATATATATATTATATATATTATATATATAGATTATATCAGTCAGTGCGCCCTTTTTGACCCGAAAACACGGATGCCAGAACTCACGAATAAATAATTATTAAAATAATTTAAAAAAAAATAACATTATTATCGCAATTTTTTAAAAGCAATTTACAATCGCTTTTGTATTTTCTCATGTAATGTTTTTTTTCTATTTCGATTTTTTATCGGCAGTTTTTGACATATCTCTTACTATTAGTAATAATAATAATAATTTTTTCGCTTTGTTCGTTATTTTCTTTTCTAATTTCTATTTTCTTATTTCTATTTTGCAGTTTCTAATGTCTGTTTATTCGCCCCGTTTCTATTTCGATTTCGTATATTTCCATTTTGCGTATTCGTAATTTTACGTTACGTAGTGACGCAATTTTACTTTCGCTTTATCATTATTCTTTATTGCTTATCGAATCGGTTGATTCGCTGGAATTTTGACGCCAATGATTTTCGCTTATTATTTATTTAATTATTTATTTATTCTTATCGTTAAGTTGAGGCATTTTCTTATTTTCGATTTTGCTTTATTTTATATTTCGTATGGTTTATCGCACGTTCGACGCAATTGATTTTCGTTTTATTTCGCTTATTATATTGGTTATTCATACGCTTATTATTTATTCGCAGTTTTGACGCAATATTTTCGCTTTTTCTACTTTATTACGCTTACTATTTTCTGTTTCTTGCATTCCTCTCTCTGGCTTCGCTTATTTTTGTTACCTTACCTATTAGAATCTACGCATTACACCACATATTTACATATTAAACATTACACATTAATACATATTATCTGACTATTCATTAGTATTACATAGAGACATATTTATATACACTATATATGAACACAAATTTAATTAGGACATGTACAATTACAGAATCAGAGAATAGGCAATTTACATGTGGGGGCCATAAAGGTGAAGTTCCTTGCCCCAAGGGAACAACGCGCGGCCGGGACTCGAACCCTCGAACCTGGATTTGTCGACGAATCAAGTCCGATTGCTCTAACCGCCGACCACCGCGCCCCTCCATTGCAACCCTGGCCGAAGTCCTTAAATGTTGCCGAGCCCCTTACACCGCACTCGACCTATTATCATTATAATCATTATTGACCATATTATTATCATTATATTATATTATTATTTCATCATTATCATTTTTATATTATCATTATCATTATGTATTATTGTTTGTTATCCTTATCATTATTGTTCATATCCTACTTATTATAATTCTTATTATCATTCTTATTATATAGTTAATTATCATTATTTTTTTTACCATATCCATTATTATCAGTATTATCATAATTATTAATATCATAATTATCCTCAGTATTATTACTATTTAGTATTATTAGTACATGATTATCATTTATTTATTTTAATAATATTATACTAATTGTATACTTGATTACATCATTATTATCATAATTTACTTTTCATTACTCTAATTATTGTTGTTTTTCTATTATCATTATCATTTATTATTAGTAGTGATACTATCATGATCATTACAATTACGATTATAATCATTATTTTATTTTACTTTACTATCATTACCAATTTTTATTACTTTTTATTTTGTTATGTAGTTTTTATATTCATTATTATCGATTATTAGTTATTTTTTCATTATCATTATATCATTATTATATTTTCATTATCATTATTACATCATTATTATCAGTATTATTATTATTATCATAAAAACTAAAGAAAATAAGAAAATAAGCGGCAAAACTGTGTTTGTCCGCGGCTGTTTGTTTCTATAAAAAATTAAAAAACCAGCGTAGTCGCATAAGAGAAAAAATATTGCGAAAATTAAAAACTAAAGAAAATAATCGGCAAAACTGTTTTTCCGCGGCAATTGTTTCTATAAAATAGCAAAAACAGTCCCCCCCCCCCCAAAACAAAAGATAAAAAAATGGAAGAATAAATAAAGAAAATAAGCGGCCAAAACTGTTTTTCCGGCTGTATTTTTAAAAATAGAAAACCAGCGAAGTCGAAAAGAGAAAAAATATTGCGAAATAAAAACTAAGAAAATAAGCGGCAAAACTTGTTTTGCCGCGGCTGTTTTTCTATAAAAAATAGAAAACCAGCGAAGTCGAAAAGAGAAAAAAAAAAAGCGAAAATAAAAATAAAGAAATAAGAAAAAATAAGCGGAAAACTGTTTTTCGCGCTGTTTTTCATTAATGATAATGATAATGATAAGATATATAATGAGATGATAATGATAATGATAATGATAATGATAATGATAATGATAATGATTAATGAAATGGATAATAATAATAATAATGAAAATAATAATGATATTAATAATATAGTAAACAATAATAAAGGTGGGGGTTATTAATAAAAAAATAATGAATTAAATACAATAACGTTGAATAATAATAATAATAATATATAATAATAATAATAACACTAATAACAATATAATAATAGGAAAAAAATAAATGAATAAAAATAACAATAACGTTAAGTAAAAATAATAATAATAATTACGCTAAAAGGTTATGATAATAATAATAATATTATTATTATTATCATTTCAAATGAAAGCAAAACAGCAGCGAGTGGGCTAGCCAGACCCGCTTACCGATTTTATCAAAACCGGTGGCCTGCTGCGCCGCCTCTCTACATAGCTGCCGACCCGAGTGACTTCTGACCCTCGAGAGGGGAACGTATCTCCGTGGAGAACGCTCGTGCAACCGCCAAACACGAGCAGGTGTCGGGAAACACCTGTAACTTTTCCCTTAGTCAAAGAAGGTTTCCTCTGGTCTCGATCCGGTCTTGCGAGTGGGAGGCGCGCCTCTTCCAATGCTGGTTCCACCGAGATCTAAGTAACTTATAAAAATCGGTCCTTTTATATTTCCAAACTCGAATCAACATGCTTCGCCTACCCTTGTAAATTATGTAAAAAATTTACACATCCCTGCTTTCAGCAAGAAGAGGAAAAGAGACCTTCTCAACGGATTTACACCAAAACGTAGGTGCAAGGCGGGGGCACCGTAAATTATTTCAAATACGCTCATCACAAAAACTCTTCCTTAGGGATTCTGTCTGTAAGTCTGTGTGAGTGTACATTTGATGTTTCTTAGTTGCTTTTTGCTTTCCCTTCTTTTATATTTTATTTTTTCATCAATGAAATATCTTCATGTTTGTTAGAGAATAAACATGCGTGCATTGTCTTTGTCCTATTTAGTTCAACACAACACAGATCGTAGCTAGTCAACACAGTTGTATTAATAATTGCTGTGATTGGTACTTCATTATCATAAATAAAACAAAGTTCAGATCGTTGAAGACACATACAAATTTAGAACGTTTGTATCGATAACTCAGATCTCCCATTAGGACCGGTTGGAGTAACAAACTTATAATCGCAGTTATCCCACCTAAATTAATTATTCAAGAAAAACGATAATGGGGGCCCCCATTCAAGAAAGTCGATTAAACATTAGGCGAAACAATTGAAAAATAGATAAATAAAAGTAAAACCATGGAAATAAATCGCCAGGCATCACATTAACGTACCATTTTTTATTGTAAGAAACAGATCACGTCCCGCTCCATTGAAATGAAACATTACAGGCTCCCCAAGATTAAACTTTCTTCGTGTAGTTTAGGGTCAAAAAGGGCGCAAGGACTGCTATAGATATAATATTATATATATATATATATATATATATATATGTATATAGTATATACATATACACATTACATATAGGACTGACTGTATTTGGCGGTAAACTGGGATATATATTTACACACTGTGTAGGTCATCAACCATATGAAATAATATTATTCAAATAAAATCAGATACACTTTTTTTAAAATAACACGAAGGATGTCATAATAAAAAATTAAGAGAAGAAAACAAATAAACAAAGAAAAAAGCAAACGTTTAGTAAAAAAAAAAAAAAAGAAAAAAAACAAGTATGTGAGTGTATATGTAAAGGAATAAAGAAAACGACAATCAGGCAGACTTATATATTCTTCATTATTTTATTTCTGTCATGTCTTTTATTTATTTTATTTGAATTGTATCATTTTATTTATTTATTTTTTTTTTTTCGACATCGCCTCTTTCTTTCTCGCAAATTTTCTATTCTTTTCGCACCATTTGTTCGCTTTTCGTCTTCTTCGTTTATTTGTTTTGTGGACACATGTTTTTATTTTCGATTTATTCCTTTTGAACTTATAGAAAAACAGCCAGGAAAAAACAGTTTTGACGCTTATTTCTTATGTTCTTTAATTTTTATTTTGGGCAATATTTTTCGCTTTCGACTTGCTGGATTTCTATTTTTATAGAAAAAACAGCCGCGGTGAAAAAACAGTTTGCGCTTATTTTATTTAGTTTTATTTTTAGCATTTTCTTTTCTCTTTTGACTTCGCTGTTTTTCCTATTTTTATAGAAAAAACAGTTTGCCGTTTATTTTCTTATTTCTTTAGGGTTTTTATTTCGCAATATTTTTTCTCTTCGACTTCGCTGGTTTTCTATTTCTTATCGCAGTTTTGCCGCTCTATTTTCTTATTTCTTTTCTGTATCGCGATTTTGACGCAGTCTTTTACTTTCGATTTTGCATATTTATCTATGTTTATCATATCTAGCGGATGTTTTCTATTTCGAATTATTATAGCCAATTTTAAAGTATTTTGTACTTTCGCTTTTTTTTATTATTTTATAAGTAGTTCTATTAGTGTCTATGTCGGTATATTTCGCAAGCTTTTCTATTTCGCATTTCTATTTTCGTATTTACGTAATTTCATCGACGTGTGACGCAATTTTTTACTTTTCGCTTATCATTATTTATTATTATTATTTATGCTATTATATTTTCGCCGCTATACTCACGCATTTGACGCAATTTCGCTGATCTTTTCGAATTTTTCATCGCAATTTTGAGCATTTTTCTACTTTCGCTTTTCATTATTTTTCTATTTGTTCCATATTTGTTTGTGGAGCACGATTTTTTTTCTTTCTTCCTATTTTCGTAATTTATAGCACGTTTGAGGCCAATTTTTACTTTCGTTTCTATTATCGGTTTATTTCCAGCATATATTCGCCAATTTTTTACACAATTATTTTCGTTATATCGAATTTATCGCAATTTTGACGCATTTCTATTCTCGCTTTTTCTTCTTTTCTACTGTCGACGCAATTTTACTTTCGTTTATTTCGTTTATAGCGGTTTATTTGCACGTTTATTCGGTTTCTATTTCGAATTACACATCGCAATTTTGACCAATTATCGCTTTTTCTATTCTTATTATCACAATTTGACGTCCCCATTTAGCTTTTTCTTTTTTCTATTTACGATATTTATTTTCTGTTCTGATTATTCCTTTTTCATTTTCTTCTTCTGCTTCACTTATTTCGTTACCTTACCTATTTGATTTTACGCATTACACACATTATTACATATAACATGACACACATAATTTACATATCAAACGTGAATATTCATAGCTATTCATTAGAGACATTATTTACATACAATATATCTGAACACAATTAATGATGATACATGTACATTTACAGGAATCAGAGAATATGGCCATTACATATGGGCATCAAGGTGAAGTTCCTTGCCAAGGGAACAACGCGACCAGGCCGGACTCGAACCCTCGAACTGGATGGTCGACGAATCAAGTTCGAGGCTCTAACGCTCGACCACCGCGCCCTCCATTGCAAGCCTTGCAGAAGCCTTAAATGTTGCCAAGTCCCCTTCCCCGCACTCGACTATTATCATTCATATCATTATTGACATTATTATTATTATTATATTATTATTATATTATTATTATCATTATTTTCATCATATCCCTTTATCATCATATTCTTATTCTTATTGTTAACTTATCTTTATGTCATATTATAATTAGTACATTTATATTATAATTATTATTATGATTTTTTTTACCATTATCATTGATCAGCATTATCATAAATGTTTATCATGAACTATAATTATTATTACTATATTATACTAGTTATTATCATTGATTATTAATAATGTTTTACTTTTGTATACTATATTATCCTTATTATTAATATTCCTTTTTCATTGACTCTTATTTATTGTTATTATCATTATCATCATTACTAGTCACTATTATTAGTATTTATTCCCATCATGATCACTACCATTACGATTATAACATTATTATTTTACTTTTACATCATTACAATTGTTATTACTTTTATTTTGTTATGTAGTTTCTATCATTATATTATTATAAGCGGCAAAACTTGTTTTTCCGCGGCTGTTTTTTTCTATAAAACCTAGAAAAAACAGCGAAACAAAAAGAGGAAAAAATATTGCGAAAATAAAAACTAAGAAAAATACGCGGCAAAATGTTTTCTCCGCGGCTGTTTTTTTCTATAAAATAGAAAACAGCGAAGTCTAAAAGAGAAAAAAAATACGCCAAATAAACTAAAGAAAATAAGCCCCCTGGCCCCAAAACTTTTTCCTCGGCGGCTTTTTTCTAAAAATAGAAAAACAGCCAAAGTCAAAAGAAAAAAAAAATGCTGAAATGAAAACATGTGTAACAAAACATAAAAAAAGGAAGAGAGCGAAAAGCGAAACAAAGGTGCGAAAAGACTAGAAAATTTGCGAGAAAGAAAAAGGGCGAGGTCGAAATAATAATAATGGAATAATAATAATAAAATGAATACAAAATTAAAATAAAAATAAATAAAAGAATAAATAAAAAAATAAATTAAAATAACACAATGTCTGCCTGATTGTTCGTTCTCTTTATTCCTTTCATAATACATTTCGTATTTTTACCGGTCCGTTATCTTTATCAGCTTGGTTGGTTTTTTATTGAATCTTATTCCACGGTTTTAAGATTTTTTTTTCCTTCCCTTTTTTTTTTTTTCTACGTTGCTTTTTGTTCTTTGTTTTCTTTGATAATAAAGAGATAATGCTGAAAATAATGAAAATTAATAATATAAATAAATAATTACTATAATGTCAAAATGATGAACGATAATAGGCGAGTGGGGGGAAGGGGCTGGCCCATTTAAGACTTGCAAGGGTTGCATGGAGGGCCGCGGTGGTCGAGCGGTTCGCGAGCCTTGGCTTCGTCGCCCATCGGTTCGAGGGTTCGCGTCCGGCGGCGGTTGTTCCTTGGGCCGGCCCTCCCCCCCCCCCCCCCCCCCCCCCCCCCCCCCCTCCCCCCCCCTCTTTCCCCCCCCCCCCCCCCCCCCCCCCCTCCTCCCCCCCCCCCCCCCCCCCCCCCCCCCCCCCCCCCACCCCCCCCCCCCCCCCCCCCCCCCCCCTCTCCCCCCCCCCCCCCCCCCCCCCCCCCCCCCCCCCCCCACCTCCCCCCCACAAAAAATTCCTCCCCCCTAAAAAAAAAAACCCCCCCTTCACCTTTCTGCCCACAGGTGAATGGCCATATCCTCTATTCTGTAAATGTACATGTACATCATAATTGTTCATATATATGTGTATTATAAATATGTCCTCTATGAAATGCTATGAATATCAGTTTAATATGTATAATATGTGGTAATGTGATATGTCAATATGTGTGTAATGCGTTTTTAATGAACTTGGTAACGGAACGAAAAAAGGATGCAAGAAGAAGAAGAATGAAAGAAGAAGGAAGAGGATAATGCCAAGAAACAGAAAATAAATATCGTAAATAGAAAATAGGAAAAAGCGAAATAGTCCTGAATGCGAATAATAGAAATAGAAAAAAAAGCGATAAATGCGTCAAAATGCCGACTGGGTAATTAGAAATAGAAACAAATAAAAGTGCGAAATAAACCGATAATAAAAAAAGCGGAATAAAAGAAAGTAAAAATTGCGTCAGAAGTAGAAGAGAAGAAAAAGCGAAAGTAGAAAATGCGTCAAAAATTGCGATAAAAATTCGAAATAAGCGAAATAAATAATAGTAAATAATAAAAGGTTAAAAATAAATAAATAAATAAAGGTTGGTAATAAAATTGCCGTCACCACCTACTATGAATACGAAATTACGAAAATAGAAATGCCCGAAATAGAAAAGCTGTGTCGAAATATACCGACATTAGAAATACTAGACACTAATATAAAATAGAAAAAGCGAAAGTACAAAATACGACAAAATGCGAAGAAATACCGCAACGAAAATACCTCTCAAAAAGAAAAAAAGCGATAGTAATTGCGTTTTAATTGTGATAATTATCGAAATAGAAAAAAATCCTGCGAGATATGATAAACATTAGATAAAACACCAAAATCGAAAAGTAAAAACTGCGCAAAATCCTCGATACAGAAAAGAAAATCAAGAAAATAAGCGGCAAAACTGCGATTAAAATAGAAAACCAGCGAAGTCGGAGAGAAAAAATATTGCCAATAAAAAAATCTAAAGAAAAAATAAGCGGCAAAAAAAAAAAAAAAAAGCGAAAATAAAAAATTTAAAGAAAATAAGCGGCAAAACGTTTTCCGACAGCGGTTTTTTCTATAAACATAGAAAACCAGCGAAGTCGAAAGAGGAAAACTATTGCCAAATAAAAAATAAAGAAAATAAGCGGGAAAAAAAAAGCGGAAAATTAACAACTAAAGAAAATAGCCGGCCAAAACTGTTTTCCGCGGCTGTTTTTTCTATAAAAAGAGGAAAACCATGCGAAGTTGAAAAGAGAAAAAAAAATTGCGTAAATAAAAACGTGTCAACAAAAAGGAAAAAATGAAGAAGAGCGAAAAGCGAAACAAAATGTGCGAAAAGAATAGAAAATTTACGAGAAAGAAAAAGGGCGAGGTCTACATAAAAAAAAGAAAATTATAATAATAATAATGAATACAAATAAAATAGAAATAAATAAAAGAATAAAGAAATAAAATAAATAAAATATACATAAGTCTGCCTGATTGTCGTTTTCTTTATTCTTTGCATATACAATTTCACATACACGGAATGATATAATTAATTATAATAATTGACAGTAATGACAAGGTTACAATAAGATATAAGAATAATGATGATAAAGATTGATTAATGAT
This sequence comes from Penaeus monodon, assembly GCF_015228065.2. Lineage (NCBI taxonomy): Eukaryota > Metazoa > Arthropoda > Malacostraca > Decapoda > Penaeidae > Penaeus > Penaeus monodon. The sequence continues at coordinate 22,307 of NW_023648593.1, read as the reverse complement.
GAAAATATATTAATAATAATAATAATAGTAATAATAATAAAAAATAATAGTAATTAATAATATCAATAATATGATTAATAATCATAATGGCGAGTGCGGGGAAGGGGACTGGCCAACATTTAAGGACTTCTGAAAGGGTTGCAATGGAGTGCGCGGTGGTAGAGCGGTTAGAGCATTCGGATGGATTCGTCGACAAATCAGGTTCGAGGGTTCAGTCCCGGCCGGCCGCGTTGTTCCTTGGCAAGGCAAACGATCACCTTGATGGCCCAGATGTAAAGGGCATATCATCTGACTCTGTAAAGGCATACAGGTACCATAATTAATTGTTCATATTATATCGTGTATATAAATATGGCTCTATGAAATGCTAGAATAATTCCCGTTGATATGTAAATATCGTGTGTAAATATGGATATTGTAAATATGTGTGTAATGCTTAAATCAAATAGTAGCGGCTAACGAAAATAGCGAAGCAAGAAGAAGAGAAGGAAGAAGAGAATAATGCTAAGAAACATAAAAGAGATAAGCGTAATATAGTAGAAAAGCGAAAATAATGCGTCAAAACTGCGAAGAAATAATAACGTATGAAATAAACCGAAATAATAAGCGAATAATCGAAAATAAAACATTGCGTCGAACGTACGATAAAAAACGAAATAGAAAATAAAGAAAAACGAAAATAAAAAAATGCGTCAAACTACGATAAAAAATCGAAATAGCGAAATCTTGCGTCAAATTGCGAATATGAGAGAGGGAAATTAAACCAAAATAAATAAAACGAAAGTAAAATTGCGTCATTGAGCGCTAATGAAATAGGAAAGAAAAAATAAGCTTGAGCAATGCATGTTTTCGTTGATGTTACATTGCCTGAAACTCAATCACCAAGTCGCTGTAGTGACTCGGTGTTGATTTTAATTAGCAGACTAGGAACCTTTCGTATAAAACAATACTAATAATGACAATTAATAATAATGATTAATAATAAATGAGATAATAATAACAATAATAATAAGTAATATTAATGATAAGAATAAGAAAGGATAATACTAAATAATAATAATAAGTAATAATAATAATAATAATAACAATAATAATAATAATCATAATATAATAACAATAATAATAATAGTAACAAATAATAATAATGATAATGATAATATTGAATAGCAATATGACATTAATAATATAATAAGAATAATTAGATAATAATGATAATAATAATAATAATAATTACTATATTATTATATTATTATTTTATTATTATATAATAACAACAATAAAGTAATGAGAATAAGAATAATAATAATAATAATTAATACTAATAATAATAATAATAATAATAATAATAACAATGATAAAAACAATAAGAAGATGAATATATAAGGAATAATAATAATAACAATAAAATTATAATAATATTAAAATAATAAGAAAATACTTTAATAAAATAATAACAATGATAATGATAATGATAATAACAAAAAAAAGCAAAAACAAGATCAAGAACAACAACAAAAGTGATAATAACAATAATAATAATAATAATAATACTAATAATAATAATAATGATAATAGTAATAATAACAATAATATTAAAATAATAATAATAAATAATAATAATAGCAAGAATAATAAATTAAGAATAATAATATAATAATAATAAGGATAATAATAATAATCATTAAGAAATTCAACCCGCCTACCCGTGACCAGGACTCGAAACCTAAGTCACTCGCGGTATGAAACAAAGGCCAGCGCGAAACCAACCGGACACCGAACCCACTAAAGAATGTGATAAATAGGTACGAGTCTTTGGCCAGGAGGTGGTAATGGATTTCAATGCGGCATTGCCAAATTCCAATCTGTTGTTCATAAAATATACATCTGGTAAATAAGAATTAGGATTGAATTGCAATGATAATAATAAGGATAATGAAATGATGATAATATTTTGTTATATTTTAAGGTTTCATCGCAAACTGCGCAGTTTTACTTCGCTTCTCTTATTTCTCTTGCGGTTCTAAGTTTATTTCGCACGCTTTATATTAAGTTCGTATTCCAATTCGTTATGCGTAATGTATCGTAAGTGTGAAGCAATTTTACTTCGCTTATATAATATTTATTTATTTTTAGTGTTTATCGTATCGTTTTATTTCGCGACTATTAGCTCACCGCAATTTGACGCAAGGTTTTCGTCTATATTCGAATTATATCGCAATTTACGCATTTCTACTTTCGCTTTCCATTTTCCATTTTCGTATTTATCGCACGTTCAGCAAGGTTTTATTCGACTATTCGCTTCTTATTATCGGGTGATTCAGCCGCTGATGTATTCGCAGTTACGCAATTATTTCGCGTTTCTTACTATATTCGCGTATTTATTTTCTGTTTCTAGCAGTCCCCTTTTCATTGCTGATTTATTCTTGCCGCTATTTTCTTACTACATATTGATTTACGATTACACAATATTACATAGTAGCATTACACATATATTTACATATCAACGGAATTTCATAGTATTAATAGAGACAGTTATATAACAATATATGAAAAAATATTAATTAGTACATGTAAATTACAGAATAGAGATTTGGACAGTCACATATGGGCCAAAAAGGTGAAGTTCCTTGCCCATGGAACGACGCGCCGGCCGGGACTCGAACCCTCGAACCTGGATTTGTCGACGAATCCAAGTCGATGCTCTAACGCTCGACCACCGCGCCCACCATTGCAACCCTTGCAGAAGTCCTTAATGTTTGCCAAGTCCCCTTCCCCCGCACTCGCATTATTATTATTATCATTTTCATTATTTTCATCATTATCATCTTTATTATCATTATTATTATTATTCTTACTATTGTTATTATTATTAATAATTATTTATTAATAATTTATTAATTGTTCACTTGAAGTAAAAAAAAAAAAAAAAAAAATCTATCTATCTATCTATCTATATACCAGTAATACAATAAAATACAAAAAAAGGGCCTATAGTTGAGTGAGCAAAGCACAAGAGAATAACGCAAGCACAAGAATAAAAAAAAAAACAAGTCCTGAGGGGACAGTGATTAAAATAAAGATAAAATAAATAATAAATAGATAATAAAAGTAAAACCATGGAAATAAAATCGCCAGCCATCACTTACGTACATTTTTTTCTTGTAAGAAACGATCACGTCCCGCTCCTAGTGAAATGAAAATATCAGGCTCCCAAGATTAAACTTTTCTTCGTGTAGTTCTGGCATCCGGTGTTTTCGGCTCAAAAAGAGGCGCACTGACTGATATAGATATACATACATACATTATATATATATATATATATATATATATATATATATATATATATATATATAGACTGACTGTATTTGGCGGTAAATTGTGTCATATATATACACACACTGTGCCGACAACAACCATATGAAATAATAATATTAAAATAAATCAGATTACAGTTTAAAATTACAGGAAGGATGTCATAAAAAAAAATTAAGAGAAGAAAACAAAGAAAGAAAAAAGCAAACGTAGTAAAAAAGAAAAAAAAAAGTGTATGTGAAAGTGTATATGTAAAGGAATAAAGAAAACGACAATCAGGCAGACTTATATATTTTTTATTTATTTTATTTCTTTATTCTTTTATTTATTTCTACTCTATTTGTATTCATTTTATTTTATTTATTTATTTTTTTATTTCGACCTCGCCCTTTTTCTTTCTCGCAAATTTTCTATTCTTTTCGCAAATTTTGGTTTCGCTTTCGCTCTCTTCGTTTTTTTTTTTCTGTTTTGTTAACACATGTTTTCATTTTCGCTTTTTTTTTCTCTCTCTTTTGACTTCTCTGTTTTCATATTTCTATAGAAAAAACAGCCGCGGAAAAACAGTTTTTGCTGCTTATTTTCTTATTTTCTTTAGTTTTATTTTCGCAATATTTTTTTCTCTTTTCGACTTCGCTGGTTTTCTATTTTTATAGAAAAACAGCCGCGGAAAAACAGTTTTGCCGCTTATTTTCTTATGAACATACCGTTATTGATGATGATCATATCTCGCAGGATTGTTTTCTATTTCGAATTATTATCGCAATTTTAACGCAATTACTATCGCTTTTTCTTTTTTCTCTTGTATTTGCGATTACGGTATTTATCGCAATTTTGACGTATTTTGTACTTTCGCTTGTTCTTATTTTATATTAGTTCTATTAGTTTCTAATGTCGGTATATTTCGCACGCTTTTCTATTTCGCATTTCTATTTTCGTATTTCGTGATTTTATCGTACGTGTGACGCAATTTTTACTTTCGCTTATCATTATTATTATTATTATTTATTTGTTATTATTTCGCACGCTTATTACTCACCTATTATTTATTTTTTATTTTACCTATTATTATTAACTATTATTTATTTCGCTTATTTCGAATTTTTATTGCAATTTTGACGCATTTTCTACTCTCGCTTTTCCTTATTTTCTATTTCGACGCATTTTTTACTTTCGTTTATTTCGCTTTTTATTATCGGTTTATTTCGCACGTTTATTTGTTTTCTCTTTCGAATTACCATCGCAATTTTGACGCAATTTATCGCTTTTTTCTATTTCTATTATTCGGAATTCTGACGCATTTCGCTTTTTCTATTTTCTATTTACGATTATTTATTTTCTGTTTCTTGCATTATTCCTCTTCTTCATTCTTCTTCTTCTTGCTTCGCTTATTTTCGTTACCTTACCTATTTGATTTTACGCATTACACACATATTTACATATCAACATTACACACATATTTACATATTAACCTGAATATTCATAGCATTTCATAGACATATTTATATACACATATATATGAACAATTAATGATGTACATGTACATTACAGAATCAGAGAATATGGCCATTTACATATGGGCCATCAGGTGTGAAGTTCCTAGCCCCAGGGAAACAACGCGCCGGCCGGGACTCGACACCCTCGAACCTGGATTTGTCGACGAATCCAAGTCGATGCTCTAACCGCTCGACCAACGCGCACTCCATTGCAAACTTTTGCAGAAGTCCTAAATGTTGCCAAAAGTCCCCTTCCCCCGCAGTAATAAAAATTGCGTCACACGTACGATGATTGAAATTACGAAATACGAAATCAAATGCGAAATAGAAAAAGCAGTGGCGAAATATACCGACATTAGAAAACTAATAGGAATAATATAAAATAAGAAAAAAGGGAAAGTAACAAAATACGTCAAAATTGGGATAAAAACGTAATCGCAAATACAAGAGAAAAAGAAAAAAGCGATAGTAATTGCGTAAAATGCGATAATAATTCAAATAGAAAAAGATAATCCTGCGAGATATGATAAAAACATTAGATAAAACAGCATAACCGAAAAGAAAAAACTGCGTCCTCAAAATCTGCGATACAGAAAAGAAAATAGAAAAATAAGCGGCAAAAACGGCGATAAAAATAGAAAACCAGCGAAGTCGAAAGAGAAAAAATAATTGCCCCCCCGTCAAATAAAAACTAAAGAAATAAGAAAATAAGCGGCCGAACCGAAATGTTTTTCCGCGGCTTGTTTTTTCTATAAAAAATAGAAACCAGTGAAGTCGAAAATAGTAAAAAATATTGCGAAAATAATTATCAAAAAATAAATAATTATTAAAATAATAATCAAAAATAAAATATTATCGCAATTTTAACGCAATACTATCGCTTTTTGTATTTTCTCATTAAATTTTTTTTTTTTCTAGTTTCGATTTTATCGCAGTAGTTTTGGACAATCTCTTACTATAGTAATAAAATAAAATAATTTTTTCGCTTTTTTCTGATTTTCTATTTCTATATTTCTCTTTTTTCTATTTTCTAGTTTGCTGCTTCTAATGGCTGTTTATTTCGCACGCTTTTCTATTTCAGATTTCTATTTCCATTTTCGTATTCGTAAATTTATCGTACGGGACGCAATTTTTTACTTTCGCTGCTGTCATACTATGTATGCTTATCGTATCGTTTTATTTCGCCGCTATACTCACCGCAATTTTGACGCAATATTTTCATTATTTCGAATTTTTATCGCAATTTTGACTGCAGCTTTTTTATTTTCGATTTTTCTTTATTCCTATTTCGTTATTTTTCGCGCACGTTCGACGCAATGTTTTATTTCGTTTTATTTCGCTTATATTTCGGGTTATTTAATACGCTATTTTATTCGCAGTTTTTGACGCCAATTATTTTGCTTTTTCTACTATATTTACGCTGCATCTTGCATATTCCTCTTCTCATTTCTTCTTCTTCTTGCTTCGCTTATTATCGTTACCTTACCTATTGATTTAAGCATTACACACATATTACATATAAAATTACACACATATTTACACATTAACCTGAATATTCATCAGCATTTCATAGAGACATATTTATATTACACATATATATGAACAATTAATTATGTACATGTACATTTACAGAATCAGAAGAATATGGCCATTTACATATGGGACATCAGGCCAAGGGAACAACGCGCGGCCGGGACTCGAACCCTCGAAACCTGGAGTGACGAATCAAGTCGATGCTCTAATGCTCGACCACGCCGCCTTCCATTGCAACCTTGCAAATCACTAAACGGTGCTCAGGTTTGAGCAGCCGTGGACCTCTCCCCCATCCTTCGCCATAAACTCGATCTTACGCGTTTCTTTCCACTTATACCAGTCTCGAAATGTTGCCAAAGTCCCCTTTCCCCTCGCACTCGCTATTATCATTACATCATTAGACATTATTAGTACTAGCATTATCATTATTAGTATATATATTATAATTATATTTTCATTATTTTCATCATTATCATCTTTATCATCAATATTCTTATTGTTATTGTTAACCTTAATCATTATTTTCATATTATAAGTATTATCATTCTGATGATCATAATTATTCATATTCTTTTTTTAACATTATCATTATAGCAGCATTATCATAATTGTATTATCCATAACTATCATTATTATTATATAATTATGACTATGATTATTAGCATATTATTAATAATATTACTATTTGTTAAATTACTATTATTATCCTTGTTCTGTATTAAATATTATTTCATACTATTATTATTTTTTTATCAATTATCCTCATATATTCACTATTAATTAGTATTGGTCCATCATGATCATTACAATTGACTATTATTAGCATGAATTTTGACTCTGACTACATTACAATTGTTATACTTTTTATTTTGTTATTGCTAGTTATTATATCATATTATTATTATATTTTCATTTATCAATTATTACATTTCATTATTATCAGTATTATTATTACATAAAAACTAAAGAAAATAAGAAAAAAACGGCAAAACTGTTTTCCGGGCGTTTTTTCTATAAAAATAGAAAAACCCAGCGAAGTCAAAAAGAAGAGAAAAAAAGCGAAAATAAAACTAAAGAAAATAAGCGGCCAAAACTGTTTTTCCGCGGCTGTTTTTCTTTTAAAAATAGAAAAACCAGCGAAGTCAAAAAGCAGAAAAAAAATGTGCGTAAATTAAAACATGTGTTAATGAAATAATAATGAAAACAACATCAAACAACAACACAATAATAATAATAATGATAATAATAATAATAATAATGTCAATAATGATGATAATGATAATAGGCGAGTGCGGGGGAAGGGGACTTGGCAACATTTAAGGATTCTAAAGGGTTGCAATGGAGGGCGTGGTGGTCGAGCGGTAGAGCATTCGGACTTGGATTCGTCGACCCCAAAAAAAAAAAAAAAATTTTTTCCCCCAGGTTCGAGGTTTCGAGTCCCGGCCGGCGCGTGTTCCCTTGGGCAAGGAAACTTCACCTGATGGGCCCACAGGGTAAATGGGGCAATTATTCTCTGATTCTGTAAATGTACATGTACATCATAATTGTTCATATATATGTGTATATACATGTGTCTCTATGAAATACTTATGAATATTTTCAGATTAATATATATAAATATGTGTGTAATGTTTATATGTAAATATGTGTGTAATGGTAAAATCAAATAGGTAAGGTTAACGAAAATAAGCGAAGCAAAGAAGAAGAATGAAGAATAGGAATAATGCAAAGAAACAGAAAAAAAAATAGCTAAATATAGTAGGAAAGCGAAAATAATGCGTCCAAAACTGCGTATAAATAATAAGGTTATGAAAAAACCGATACTAATAAGCGAAATAAAACGAAAAGTAAGACTTGCGTTCAAACGTAGCGATAAAAATACGAAATAGGAAAGAAAGAAAAAAATTGTGCGACACAAAACAAAATATGACAAATGCGAAAGTAGAAAAATGCGTCAAAAATTGCGATAAAAAAATCCAAGATCAGCGAAAATCATTGCGTCAAATTGCGGTGAGTAATAAGCGGCGAAATAAAACGAAAACGATAAAGCAATAAAATAATAAAAGAATAATAATAAGCGAAAGTAAAAATTGCGTCACAGTATGATAAACAAATTACGAAATATCCAAATGAAAAATACGAAATGGGAAACAGAAAAGCTGTGCGAAATAAACATTAAGAAAACAGCAAAATAGAAAATAGAAAAAGCGGGAAAAAAAAGTTATTATTATTATCATAATAGTACAAGATATTCCCAAAATTGCGATACAAATGGAAAATAGAAAAATAAAAAACTTACATGAGAAAATCAAAAAGCGATAGTAATGCGTTAAAATTGCGATAAGAATTCGAACAGAAAACAAATCAGATGTGCGAAATAAAAGAAGAGGATGAATAGCAAAATAAGAAAAAGCGGAAGTTAAAACTGCGTCAAAATTGCAATGAAGTCTCGGAAGTATGAAAGAGCGAAAATTAATAGAAAAAATAATTAGACAAAAAAGCGAGGCAAACCGATATTAGAAATAACAAAAATAGAGAAAAAAAAAAACGAAAGTAGAAAAAAAAAAGCGGCCAAAACTGCGATAAAAAATAGAAAATTCTGAAATGTACATCAGTTAATATAAATATAATAATAAAAGGTTCTAATACGTTAATAATAAATATGTTTCTATGGAAATGAAATATTACATCGTCTGTTAGGGATTGTGGTCTAAAGTTTCTTTGGAAGTGTTAAAAAAAAATTTTCCCTTATCATCACTTGCAATGTTGGTTGGTCGTAGCATTATATAATACTAAGTATGAGGTTTTGCTTGTATTCTGACTTTTAAAATTGCGATCATTTTGATTGGGACTGTACCCAATTAGTGCATTTGCAGTTTTTTCGTGAGAATCATAGGCAACTCGTGACTATAATTTTCCCTTCTCTTTTCCAGAAAAAAAGAACTGTCTTGTTTTCTTTAGTTTTGAAACTTCCATTACTTTCCAATTGGTCCACTGATTCCTAGTATTTAAATGTTTATCTATCCATTTCGTTACAGACAGTATGTAATTTACCCCATCTCTTATTTTCCTTACGTATCATGATATTACTATTATCATTATCACATTGTTATTACTATTATAATATTTACCATATTTTCTCATCAATCATTACTATAATTAGTTTAATATCAAGAGAATAATTAAGAGTATAGTAAAGTAAAATGAAAGAGACGATGGTAAGATAAGAAATGAATTAATACTATAGCGGTGAAAATAATAATAATAAATAATAATAAAAGGGAAAAGAGATTAAAAAAGAAAATAATAATGATAAAGAAAATAATCGATAGTATAACATTTAAAAATGCATAATGAAAAACAATGAAGTAATAATGAAAGGAATGAAAAAAAAATGATAATGAAAATGTAGTAAAAATTTTTAAGATGATGAGATGAGTTTTTAAGGATGATAATTAGATAATAACATAATGAAAATAATAATAATAATGAGATTTTTTTTTTATATTTTCATTTTACGCAATTTTGACGCATTTTATTTCCCCCTTTTTTCTTATTTTCTTTTTTGCTTTTTCAAATGGGGTTTTTTCGCACGCTTTTCTTTTTCAGATTTCGTTTTTCCATTTTCGTATTTCGTAATTTATTTACGTGGACGCAATTTTTATTTCGTATTTTTATATTTTTTATTTTTCTTACGTATCGTTTCTTTTCGCCTCTTATTACTCCCCGCAATTTTGACGAATGATTTCGTTTTCGTTTTTTATCGAAAATTTGACCTTTTTTTTTTTTTCGTTTTTTCTTTATTCCCATTTCGTATTTTTTCGCACGTTCGCGCAATTTTATTTTCGTTTTTTTTCGTTTTATTTTCGGTTTTATTTCATACGCTTTTATTTTTCGCAGTTTTGGGCGCAATATTTTCGCTTTTTTCTACTATTTACGCTTATTATTTTGTTCTTGCATTTTCTCTTCTTTATTTTTTCTTCTTTCTTCGTTATTTTCGTTACCTTACTATTTTATTTTAGCATTACAACATATTTACCCTATCAAAGTGAATATTATAGCATTCATAGAGACAATTTTAAAACACTATATATGAGCAAAATGATGTAATGTACATTTACAGAACAGAGAAAGGCCATTTACATGTGGGCCACCAAGGTAAGTTCCTGCCCCCGGGAACAACGCGCCCGGGCCCGGGGCTCGAACCCCCGAACCCGGATTTGTCGACGAATCCAAGTCCGATGCTCTAACCCCCCGACCACCGCGCCCTCCATTTTCAACCCTTTCGAAGTCCTTAAATGTTGCCAAGTCCCCCTTCCCCCCCACTCGCCTATTATCATATCATCATTATTGACATTTTTATTTTATTATTATTTTATTATTTTTGTTTTTGGGGTTGATGTTTTTTCATTATTTTAATTTTATTATTTTATTTTTATATTCATTATTTTTTTTATATCATTTTTCATCATTTTTTTTATTTATTGTTAACCTTATCATTATTTTCCTTATTATAATTATTATTCATTTCAGTGTATGTGAAAGTGTCTATGTAAAGGAATAAAAGAACCACGACAATCAGGCCAGACTTATATACAATTTTATTTATTTTATTACTTATCTTTTATTTATTCTATTTTATTTTTATTCATTTTATTATTATATTACTATATAATATATATATTTTTTTTTTTTTTTTTTGTGCAGTCTTCGCCCTTTTTCTTTCTCGTAAATTTTCTATCTTTTCGCCACATTTTGGGTTTCGCTTTTCGCTCTTCTTCCTTTTTTTCTGTTTGTTAACACATGTTTTTATTTAGCAATTTTTTCTCTTCTGGACTTTTTCGCTTTTTTTTTTTTTTTTTTTTTTTTTAATCGCTGTGTTTCCTATTTTTTATAGAAAAAACAGCCGCGGAAAACAGTTTTTGCGCTTATTTTCTATTTTCTTTAGTTTTTATTTTTCGCAATATTTTTTCTCTTTTCGACTTTCGCTGGTTTTCTTTTTTATTTTTCAAAAAACAGCCGCGGAAAAAAAAGTTTGCCGCTTATTTTCTTATTTTCCTTAGTTTTGTATGATAATAATAATACTGATGATAATGAATGTAATAATGATAATGAAAATATGATATATAATAATGATAATATGATAATAAAACTACAATAACCAAATAAAAAAGTTAATGAAAATGGTAGATAGTAAAAGTAAAAATAATAAAATGATTATAATAGTAATTGTAATGATCATGATAGTATAAATACTAATAATAATGATAATGATAATAACAACAAATAATGAGAGTAATGAAAAGTTAATATTAATAATAATAATAATGGTGATAATAAAAGTAATACAAATAGTAATAATATATTATAATAATCGATAATCATAGTAATTAATAATAATAATAGAATGAATACTGATGATAATTATGATAATAATAATTATGATAATACTGATAATAATGATAATGTTACAAAACATAATAATGATAACTATAATAAAAGAATGATAATAAGAATATAATAATTATAATAATGACATTTTAATGAATAAGGTTAACCAATAACCAATAAGAATAATGATGAATAAAGATGATAATGATGAAAAATAATGAAAATATTATAATAATAACATAATATAATAATAATAATAATATAATAGTAATGAAATGTCAATAATGATGAATAATAATAATAGGCGACGTGCGGGGGAAGGGGATTGGCAAACATTAAGGACCTTCTGCAAGGGTTTGCAATGGAGGGCGCGGTGGTCGAGCGGTTAGAGCATCGGACTTGGATTCGTCGACAAAATCCAGGTTCGAGGGTTCGAGGGCCGGCCGGCGCGTTGTTCCCTTGGGCAAGGAACTTCACCTTGGTGAGCCCATATGTAAATGGCCATATTCTCTGATTCTGTAAATGTACATGTAACCTAATATAATTGTTCATATATCTGTGTATATAAATATGTCTCTATGAAATGCTATGATATTCCACGTTGATATGTAAATATATGGTAATGTTAATATGTAAATATGTGTGTTGTAAATGCGTAGATTCGAATTGGTAAGTAACGTAAATAAGCGAAAGCAAGAAGAAAGAGGAATCAATGCAAGAAACAGAAAATAAATAAGCGTAATATAGTAGAAAAAGCGAAAAAAATAATTGCGTCAAAACTGCGAATAAAAAACCGTATGAAATAAACCGATAATAATAAGCGAAATTAAAACGAAAATAAACATGCGTCGAACGTGCGGATAAAAATACGAAAAGAAAATAAGGAAAGCGAAAGTAGAACATGCGTCAAATCGCGATAAGAATTCGAAATAAGCGAAAATTCATTGCGTCAAATTTGCGGTGAATAATAGCGGCGAAATAAAACGATACGAAAACAATAAAATGATAAATAATAATGATAAGCGAAAGTAAAAATTGCGTCACACGTACGATAAAATTATGAAAATGGAAATACGAAATCGGAAATAGAAAGCGTGCGACATAAACATTATGAAACAGCAAAAGAGAAAAATAAGAAAAGCGAAAGGAAAGTAAAAATGGTCAAAGTTGCGATAATACCCGAAAATATAAAAATAATATCATCATTATCATTATCCATTATTATCATGCAATTCAAAATCCTAAGTCGGATTGTACCGAGGTATATTTATGAAAGATGGAATAATGCCAATGCCGCCATTGCGATAACGATAAATTAAACCCTTCCCTGACCAGGACTCGCACCTAGTTGCACATCCTTTTAGGGGTCGGTGGCATGGTTGAGTTTAGCGCTGGCCTCCGGTTTCATACCCGGAGTGACTCAGGTTGAGTCTGGTCAGGGAGGAAGGAATTGGAATTTATTATTATTATTATTATATTATTGTTCACTATTATCATTATTATCATTATATTATTACTTATTATTATTGTTATTATTAGTATATTATTGTTATTATGATTATTATTATTATTGTTATTATTTCCTTATTATTATTATTATTATTTATAGTATTAATTATCATTAATATTATTGGTTACTAGTACTATTATTATTATATTATTATTATTATTATTATTATTATATATATTATCATATTTGTTATTATCACTATTATTAGTTGTTAATATTATTATTATATTATATTATTATATATTATTATTATTACATCATCATTATTATTATATTAATTATTATTATTAGGGCTATTGTATTATTTATTATTATTATCATTATTATTATTATTATTTATTATTTTTATATATTATTATATATTATATTATTATTATATTGTTATTTTATTATATTATTATTATAGTTATATGTTTTCTATTTTATAGAAAAAACAGCCGCGGAGAAAACAGTTTCGCCGCTGAAAAGTACAAAATACGTCAAAATGCGATAAAAATCGTAATCGAAAATACCAAGAGCAAAAAAGAAAAAGCGATAAGTAATTGCGTTAAAATTCCGATAATAATTCGAAATAGAAACCAAACAATCCTGCGAGATATGTAAACATTAGATAAACAGTAAAATCGAAAAGAAAAAACTGCGTCAAAATCTCGATACAGAAGAGAAAATAAGGAAAATAAGCCTGCAAAACTGCGACTAAAAAAAGAAAATAGAAAACCAGCCAAGTCAAAAAAAAAAAAAAAAAAAAAAAAAAAACAAAAGCGAACATAACAACTAAAGAAAATAAGCGGCAAAACTGCGATAAAAATAGAAAACCAGCCCCCCGAAGTCGGAGAGAATAAAATATTGCGAAAATAAAAACTAAAAGTAAATAAGAAAAAAAAAAATAAGCGGCAAAAAACTGTTTTTTCCGCGGTGTTTTTTGTCTATAAAAATAGAAAAACCAGCGAACGTCTAAAAGAGAAAAAATATTGCGAAAATAATTATCGAAAAATAAATATTATTAAATAATTAATTAAAAATAAAAACTTTATTCAATTTTAAACGCAATTACCATCGCTTTTTGTATTTTCTCATGTAAATTTTTTTTTTTTTTTTATTTCGATTTTTATCGCAGTTTTGACATATCTCTTACTATTAGTAATCAATAATAATAATTTTTTTTTCGATTTTTTCTAATTTTCTATTTTTATATTTTATTTTTCTATTTTCTATTTTGCTGTTTCGAATGTCTGGTTTATTTCGCACGCTTTTCTATTTCCGATTTCGTTATTTCCATTTTCGTATTTCGTAATTATCGTACAGGTGCACCGCATTTTTACTTCCGCTTATTATTATTATTTATTGCTATCGTATCGTTTTATTTCGCCGCTTATTACTCACCGCAATTTTGACGCAATTGTGTCGCTTATTTCGATTTTTATCGTAATTTGACGCATGTTTTTTATTTTCGATTTTTCTTTATTTCTATTTCGTATTTTTATCGCACGTTCGACGCAATGTTTTATTTTCGTTTTATTTCGTCTTATTATTACTCGGTTTTTATTTCATACGCTCTATTATTTATTGCAGTTTTGACGCAATTATTTTCGTTTTTTCTACTATATTTACGCTTATTTATTTTTGTTTCTTGCATTATTCGCATTACACACATAGTTAATATCAACATTACACCCCCCCCCCCAACCCAAATTTTTTTTTAATTACATAATTAACGTGAATATTCATAGCATTTCATAGAGACATATTTATATACACATTATATATGAACCAATTAATGATGGTACATGTACATTACAGAATCAGAGAATATGACCATTTACTATGGCCATCAAGGTGATAGTCCTTGCCCAAGAGAAACAAACGCCCGCAGGGCTCGAACCCTCGAAACCTGGATTGTCGACGAATCCAAGAGTTCCGATGCTTAAATCCGTCGACCACCGCGCCCTCCATTGCCAAACCCTTGCAGAAGTCCTTAAATGTTGCAAGTCCCTCCCCCGCACTCGCCTATTATCATTATCATCATTATTAACATTATATTACTATTATTATTATTTTCCATTATTTTCATCATTATCTCTTTATATTCATTATTTCTTATTGTTTATTTGTTCTTATCATTATTGTCATTATTATAAATATTATCATTCAATGTATGTGTGAAAGTGTATATGTACAAGGAATAAAGAAAAACGAAATCAGCAGACTTATATATATTTTATATATTTATTTATTTATTCTTTATTTTTATTATCATTATTTATTTTGTATTCATTTTTATTATTATTATTATTTTTTTTTTTTTTTTTTTTTTTTTTTTTTCGGACCTCGCCCTTTTTCTTTCTCGTACATTTTCTATTCTTTTCGCACATTTTGGTTTGCTTTTCGCTCTTGCTTCGTTTTTTTTGTTTTGTTAACACATGTTTTTTATTATACCCCCGCAAAAATTTTTTTTTTTTTTTTCTCTTCTGGACTTTGCTGGTTTTCCTATTTTATTAGAAAAAAACAGCCGCGGAGGAAAAAAAAACAGTTTTGCGCCGCCGCTTATTCCATCATTTAGTTTTTACGGATAATAACCTCGAATGTAATAATAATGAAAATATAAGTAATAATATGATAATGATGAATAATAATTATTTTCGCATGTGTTTTCTCTTTTTGGACTTCGCTGTTTTTCTATTTTATAGAAAAAACAAGCTGCGGAAAAACAGTTTGCCGCTTATTTTCTTTAGTTTATTTTCGCAATTTTTTTTTCTCTGTTTTAACTTAGCTGTTTCCTCTTTGTATAGAAAAAAATGCCACGGAAAGAAACAGTTTTGCCGCTTATTTTCTATTTTTCTTAGTTTTTATAATAATAATAATGATGATAATGAAATGAAATAATTAGAATGAAAAGATAATAATATAATTGATAATGTAATAATAACTACAATAACAAAATAAAAAGTAATAAAAATGGGTTTAAATGATATTAAAGTAAAAATAATAAGATTATAATAGTAATTGTAATGATCATTGATGGTATAAATACTAATAATGTGAATAGTAAATGATGATGATAATAACAATAATAATAGTAAAGAAAAAGATAATAATAATAATAAAAAAGGATAATAATAAGTAATACAGAATAGTAATATATTATTAATAATTAATGATAATAATCATGTAAAATAATAGTAATAATATATGATAGTTATGATAATATCCAATTATGGATATGCTGATAAAATGATAATGGTTAAAAAAATAATAATGGTTAATTATAATAATAGAATGATTAATACTTATTAATAAATGACAATAATGGATAGGTTAACAATAAGAATAAAGAATGATGATGATAAAGGATGCTAATGATTGAAAATTAATGAAAATATTAATAAATAATAATAATAATAATATAAATAATGATATTAATAATATTAATGTCAATAATGATGATAATGATAATAGGCTGAGTGCGGGGGAAGGGGACTGGCAACATTTAAGGACTTCTGCAGGGTTGCAATGGAGGGCGCGTGTGGTCGAGCGCGTTAGGAGCATCGGAATTGGATTTCGTCGACAAATCAGGTTCGAGGGTTCGAGTCCCGGGCGGGCCTTTGTTCCCTTGGGCAAGGAAAACTCACCCTTGATGGGCCCATATGTAAAATGGCCATATTCTCTGATTCTGTAAATGTTAACATGTACATCATTAATTGTTCATAATATGTGTATATAAAATATGTCTCTGGAAATACAGATATTCACCGTTAATATATAAATATTGTGTGTAATGTTGATATGTAAATAGTTGTGTAATGCGTAAAATCAAATAGGTAAGGTAACGAAAATAAACGAAGCAAGCAGAAGAAGAATGAAGAAGAGGAATAATATAAGAAACAGAAAATAAAATAAGCGTAAATATAGTAGAAAAAGCGAAAATAATTGCGTCCAAAACTGCGAAAAATAATAAGCGTATGATATAACCGACAATAATAAGCGAAATAAAACGAAAATAAAACATTGCGCGATAAAAATACGAAATAGGAAATAAAGAAAAATCGAAAAATAAAAAATGCAGTCAAAATTACGATAAAATTCGAAATAAGCGAAAATCATTGGCGTCAAAAATTGCGGTGGTAATAAGCGGCGAAATAAAACGATAAGATAAGCAATAAAAAATAAATGAGGAGCGAAAGTTAAAATTGCGTAATAAAAAGAGGAAAAACAGCGGAAGTCAACGAGACGAAAAAAAATGCAAAAATAAACCTAAATAAAATAAGCGAAAAAACTGTTTTCCGCGGCGTTTTTTTCTATAAAAAATAGGAAACAGCGGAAAGATCAAAAAAGAGAGAAAAAAAAAATGCAAAAATAAAACTAAAGTAAAATAAGCGGCAAAACTGTTTTCCGCGGCTGTTTTTTCTATAAAATTAGAAAAACAGCGAAGTCAAATAAGAGAAAAAAAAAAATGCAAAATAAAACTAAAGAAAATAAGCGGCAAAACTGTTTTTCCGCGGGGCCCTGTTTTTTCTATAAAAGAGGAAAACAGAAAAGTCAAAAAGAGAAAAAAAAAAAGCGAAAATAAAACTAAAGAAAATAAGCGGAAAAAACTGTTTTTCCGCGGCGTTTTTTCTATAAAAATAGAAAAACACGAAGTCAAAAAGAAAAAAAAAAAAATGCGAAAAGAAAAATGTTTTTAAAAAAACAAAAAAAAACGAAAAAGAGCGAAAGCAAAACCAAATGTCGAAAAGAATAGAAAATTTGCGAAAAAGAAAAAGGGCGGGGTCGAAAAAAAAAATAATAATAATAAATAAAAAAAAAGAATACAAATAAAAAAAAGAATAAATAAAAAAAATAAACAATCTGCCTGTTGCGTTCTCTTTTCCTTTTATTTCTTTTTTCTTTTATTTTTTTCTTTTTTATTTGTATTTTTTTTTATTATTATTATTTTATCTTTTTTTTTTTTAGCCTCGCCCTTCTTCTTTCCGAAAATTTTCTATTCTTTTGCACTTTTTGGGTTTTTTGCTTTTCGCTCTTTTGTTTTTTTCTGTTTTTTTTAACACAGTTTTTTTTTTTACGCATTTTTTTTCTCTCTTTTTGACTTTGCTGTTTTTCTATTTTTATAAAAAAAAAGCAGCCGGGGAAAAAAACAGTTTTGCCCTTTTTTTTAGTGTTTTTTTCGCTTTTTTTTCTTTTTTGATTTCTGTTTTTCTTTTTTTTATAAAAAAGCAGCCGGGGAAAAAAAACAGTTTGCCGCATATTTTTTTTTAGTTTTTATTTTTCTCGCAATATTTTTTTTTTTCGACTTCGCGGGTTTTTCTATTTTATAGAAAAAACAGCCGCGGAAAAAAAACAGTTTTTTGCCCTTATTTTCTTTTTTTTTATTTTTATTTTCGCTTTTTTTTCTTTTTTCTCTCTCTTTTTGACTTCGCGTTTTTTTTTTTATAAAAAAAAAACAGCCAAAAAAAAACAGTTTTGCCATTTAAATTTTCTTTGGTTTTTTTTTTTTTTTTTTTTTTCTCTTTTCGACTTCGCGGGTTTTCTTTTTTTATAGAAAAAACAGCCGCGGAAAAAGAGTTTGCGCTTTTTCTTTTTTTCTTTATTTTTTTATTTTCGAAATTTTTTTTCTTTTTTGACTTCGCGGGTTTTCTTTTTTATAGAAAAAACAGCCGCGGAAAAAACTTTTGCCGCTTTTTTTCTTTTTTTTCTTTATTTTTTTATGATAAAATACTGATAATAATGAATGTAAAAAATGAAAATAAATTTTTAAATAATAAAAATGATAATAATGATAATGATAACTACAATACAAAAAAAAAATTTAAAAAAAATTGGTAATGATAGTAAAAGTAAAAAAAATAATGTTTAATAGTAATTGTAATGATCATGATGGTATAAAACTAAAAATTTGTGAATAGAAATGATGATAATATAAAAACAAAAATAAGAGTAATAAAAAAGTAATATTAATAATAAGGATAAAAATAATAATAAAAACGTAATTTATTAATAAAAAGATAAAAATCATAGAAATAAATAGTAATAATAATGTAGTTATGATAATAACAATTATGATAATGCGATAATAAGATAATGGAAAAAAAAATAATGATAATTATAATAAAAATGATAATAATTATAATAATGAAAATAATAAAAAGGGTTTAAAATAACAATAAGAATATGATAAAAAGATGTTGATGAAAAAAATGAAAATAAAAAATATATAATAATAATAATAATAATGTCAATAATGATGAAAATAATAATAGGCGGTGCGGGGGAAGGGGAAATTGGCAACATTTGGACTTCTGCGGGGGTTTGCGGAGACAAAATGAAACCCCTGTCGTACCCCTGTTTGCTTCGAACCCTTTTGTTTAACCCCTAAATGTTTTTACAGTGCTTGTGTTGGTATACAAAGGGTTTTATTAAAAATTGGTGATGTGTTTTGGAAACCTCATATTGTAAAAGTTTTTCCAGAGGATACGTGATCAACGTATCAAAAAATTTCACATAACGTGAAAACAGGTAAGGTCTTTTGGTTCCTGTTTTTTGTCATGATCAATTTTTAAAATTTAGAATCGGTTTCTGGTACCTTTTCCAGGGGGAAAAACCCCTTGTTGTCGCAATTTCCTCTCTTAAATTCAACTTATTCTTTCAGCAATAATTTTCAACAAAATTTTGCTGCGTGACTTATTAAGGCAATTGTCTATTTTTGTTGCATTGGAGTGCGTCACCTTTTTTTGGTATGGGGGTAAAAATGATTTACCCAGTCTTCTGGCCATTTTTTTCATTCCTATTTTTGTCAGGTTTGTAGAAAAGTTTAAAAATTTGCCAGTCTTAATTTGTTCTGCGTTATTCATCTATTCCGGGGCTCTTGTTTTTCTTTTCTTCTTTTTGGTTTTATAACTTGTCCAGCAGTGGCGGTGGTTTTTCCCCGCTGTCATTGAGTCTAATTAAGTGTTAGTCTTTTTTTCTTTTTTTTATAGGTTTGGAACAATATTTATTCCAACTATCTTTGATTCTTTTCCATCACAAAAAAAGTCCATCTTTAGTTTTTTAGTGTCCATTGTAGGTTTTAAAAATTGGTTTATGTTTTGTACTCCTTTGGGAAGTTCTTTTGTTGTTTATTGATAAACAGTTTTTAAATTTTCTGGCAAGTTCATTTTTAAAATTTTTTCCCTTTCTTGTCGCAATAATTTTTTGAATTTTTTTATTTTTTTTTTTTTGTAAATTACTTTTTAACTGGATTATTGATACCTTTTTATTTTAGGGATCTTCTTGTTTCAATTTCACTTAGTGTTTTTCAGAATCCAGGGGGGAATTTTTTCTTTTTTTTTTGGTGATAGTTTTTTTAAGCAGTGCCACAGGAGTTTTTTCCTTCTTCCCCCACTCATTTGGTGTTTTATCATCCCACATTGATTGGTATTTAAATTTGTTTTGACACTGCAATTTTGTAATTGTTTAAGATTTTTTTTATCGAGCTTTAGAGTGGTTTGAACGTTCCCTCTTTTTTTGTCTTATTTTAAAATCGATAGAAGTAGTTGGGGGTCACTTTTCAGTCGGACCCGGTCTTGTTTTGGGATTTTTTATGAAAATCTTCCCTTTTTGGTTCAGCACAATGTAGTCAATTTGGGTTGCGGTTCTTTTTTTGTGAAAACCACGGTTAAGTGTTTGGGTGGGTTGGAAAAGTATTGGCTTAACAAATTATTTGTACTACAGAATTCAAAAAAATCTTTCCTTTTATTTTTATCTCCAAGGCCGAATTTTTCCACAGTGTAATTTTTTAGATTATTTTTTTCCCACTTTGGCTAGAGGTTTTTTTCCCCCTGATTTTTTTTACATCTCTGTCAGGGATTTTGTCAAAAATATCTTTGGGGAGGGGGTTATAAAAAGTCCATTTTTTTATCATTTTAATATTGGTTGGTGCGTACTTGTATAAAACTAAAAATTATGAGGTTTTCTTTATTTGACTTTTAAAAACGTCTTTATTTGGGGTGTACCCAATTAGGATTTGCAGTTTTTTTTTCGTGAAATCATACAAAAATCCGAACTATAATTTTCCCTTTTTTTCCCGAAAAAGAAATGTCTTTTTTTTTTAGTTTTTAAACTTTTATTACTTTTCCAATTGGGCCCCTTTTTCCCAGTATTTGAATGTTGTATCTACCTTCGTTACAGACAGTATTAATTTTCCCCTCTCTTTTATTTTTCCCTTTGTTCCCCCTTCCGATTTTTTAAAGTGTTTTTTAATTGGACATGTTTTTTTTTATTTTTTTGTCTTCCAATGCAGTTTTAAAATTGTCAGCCTGGTTGCCCACTGACTAACGCCCCCTTGAAACCCAGCGACGGGCGATGTGGTATGAATTATGTTTCTGTATTTAATCATTTTGTAAGGTTGTCAGGAAAAAAAAAGTTAGTGGAATCCCCCCGGCTCCCTTTTCAACTCGGTCTCCAATAATTAGGGGGAAAATCTCTGCCCCTTTTAAAACATTACACGTAATACCCAGACATTATTTGGTGAAACCAGTAATCAGTATAACTGAAGGTGTTTTTTACCAGAACCATGCCCCCGCGCCCACGTTTCACCCTAACCCTGGTATAGGGAGCATAGGGTGTATCCTTGTTCAAGTGAAACCCCAGGGTGCATTTATTGTCTTTCCCCGGACAAGTTTTTTTATAAAGAGAGGAAAACAGCAAAGTCAAAAAGGAAAAAAAAACAAATAAAAACTAAAAAAAAATGAGCGGCAAAACTTTTTTCCGGGCTGGTTTTTTTTTATAAAATAGAAAAAGCGAAGTCGAAAAAAGGAAAAAATATGCGAAAAAAACTAAAGAAAATAACGGCAAAACTGTTTTTTTCCCCGTTTTTTTTTTTTTTTTTTAAAAAAACTAGAAAATTCAGCGAGTCGAAAGGAGAAAAAAAAAATTGTGAAAATAAAAATTAAAAAAAATAAAAAAAATAAACGGCAAAACTGTTTTCCGCGGCTGTTTTTTTATAAAAAAGAAAAAAGCGAAGTCGAAAAAAGAGAAAAATATTGCGAAAAAAAAAAAAAAAAAAAATAAAAAAAAAAAGGGGGAAAAAAAAAAAA
>NW_023648592.1:0-5000 GCF_015228065.2 Penaeus monodon | reverse complement strand
TTTTGGTAATTATTATCATTATTACCCTAATAATTGCCAAAATCATCAGAGGAATCGAAAAAACGTCATTTTGGAGTATACTCTTAAAAGGCTATATTTAACTAGATTTAGCCGCTTTTTCGACTTTTGGGAATTATTTTCTTTTACCTTTTTTATTATAAATGGAGACAATTCCTGTTATTATCATCATTATCATCATGATTATCATCAATATTATCATTATCATCATCATTATCATCATTATCATCATTATCATCATTATCATCATTATCATCATCATTATCATCATTATTGCAATTATTATCATCATTATTGCAATTATTATCATTATTATTGCAATTATTGCAGTTATAATATATAATTTTGCAACTATACTAATAACAACAACAATAATAATAGAAATAACAATAATAATATTAATAACGATATTATAACGACTATTAACATTATTATTATACTTATTATTTTATTATTATTGTTATTATTACATTTATAATATATGTTTTGGCAATAATACTAATAAAAAAGTAAAATAATAATAATAAAATAAAAAAAAATATAAATATAATAAAATAATAATAATAATAATATAATAATAATAATAATAATAATATAATAAGTAATAATATCTAATAATAATAATATAATAAGTAATATATAATAATGATAATCAATGATAATATTATAATATTAACAATCATCAAATGTTATCAAATTTCTCTTATTTACTTTTAACCTATTATTGTCATATTAATGATTTTGGTAATATTATCATTATTACCTAATAATTCCAAATCATCAGAGAAATCGTAAAAGTCATTTTGGATATACTCCAAAAGGCTAATTTCGCTAGATTTGCGTTTTCGCTTTGGGATTATTTTCTTTAACCTTTTTTTATTATAAATAGACTCTGTATTATCATCATTATTATGATGATTATCATCAATATTATCATATCATCATCATTATTCATCATCATTATCATCATTATTGCAATTATTATCATCATTATTGAAATTTTTTATCATTTATTATTGCAAATTATTGCAGTTATAATATGTAATTTTGCACTATACTAATAAAACAACAATAATAATAGATTAACAATAAAATAACAATAATACGATATTATAATATTATTTTATATCAATTATTTAATTAATATCGTAATTACAGTAATTACAACTGGTTATAATATTATTTTGCAATATACTACATAACAAATGAAAATGATAATAATAACAATAAAATATAATAACGATATTATAACGACTATTAACATATTATTATACTTATTATTATTATTATTATTGTTATTATTACAGTTATAATATATGTTTTGGCAATAATACTAATAAAAAAGAAATAATAATATAATATAACAATAATGATAATAATAATACTATTATATATAAATTTAATATATTAATTATATAATATTTTTATATTAATAATAATTTTGATATAATATATAAAATAATTAATCATAATAATAATAATATAATAATTAATAATAATAATAATAATTAATAATAATAATAATAATATATAATAATATATATAATTATTTAATATATTAATTGATAATTATTTATAATCATCAAATGTTATCAAAATTCTCTTTATTCTCACTTTTATCCTCATATTGTCATGATTAATACGATTTTGGTATTATTATCATTATTACCCTAATAATTGCCAAAATCATGAGAGAAATAAAAAAAAACTCCATTTTGGAGTATACTCTCATAAGGCTATATTTTGCTAGATTTTGCCGCTTTTTTGACTTTTGGGAATTATTTTCTTTTAACCTTTTTTTTATTATAAATGGAGACAATTCCTGTTTATATCATCATTATTATCATGATTATCATCAATATTATCTAATATATATCATCATTATCATCATTATCATCATTATCATCATCATTCATCATTATTGCAATTATTATCATCATTATTGCAATTAATTATCATTATTATTGCAATTATTGCAGTTATAATATATAATTTTGCAACTAATACTAATAACAACACAATAATATAGAAATAACAATAATAATAACAATAATAACGATATTATAATAATTATTTATATCATTATTTTAATTAATATCGTAATTACGTAATTATTACTGTTATAATAATTATTTTTGGCAATTATACTACTAGTAAAAATGATAATAATGATAATAATAACATAATAATATTACATACGATATTATAACGACTATTAACATTATTATTATACTTATTATTATTATTATTATTGTTATTATTACAGTTATAAATATGTTTTGGCAGATAATATATAAAAAAGTAATAATAATAATAATAATAATAATAATTAATATATAATAATAATAATAATAATAAATAATAGTAATAATAATATAATATGATATATTGATAATATTAATAATCATCAATGTTATCAAAATTCTCTTTATTCTCACTTTTATCCTCATTATTGTCATGATTAATACGATTTTGGTAATTATTATCATTATTACCCTAATAATTGCCAAAATCATAAGGAGAAATGGAAAAAACGTCATTTTGGAGTATACCCTCAAAGGCTATATTCGCTAGAATTTGACCGCTTTTTTTCGACTTTTGGGAATTATTTTCTTTTAACCTTTTTTATTATAAATGGAGACAATTCCTGTTCTTATCATCATTATTATCATGATTATCATCAATATTATCATTAAGAAATCATCATTATCATCATTTACATCATTATCCTCAGCATTATCATCATTATTGCAATTATTATCATCATTATGGCAATTATTATCATTATTATTGCAATTATTGGTAGTATACTATATAATTTTGCAACTATCTAATAACACAACAATATAATAGAAAATAACATAAATAATGACAATAATAACATATTATAATGATTATCTATATCATTATTTTAATTAATATCGTAATACAGTAATATTACTGTTATAATACTTATTTTTTTGCAATTATAACTAGCTAGTAAAATGATAATATATAATAATAACAATAATAATATTAATAACGATATTATAACGACTATTAAACATTATATTATACGTATTATTATTATATTATTTTTATTATTACAGTTGTAATATATGTTTTGGTAATAATTCTATAACAAAAGTAATAAATTAATCCTAATATAATAATAATAATAATAACAATACCATTATAATAATAATAATATAATAATAATTATTATTATTATTGTAGTAATAATATAATAATAATATAATAATACTAATATAATACTAATAATAATAATATTAATAATAATAATAATAATGAATAATATTTTTTTTTCATAATATATAATCATCAAATGTTATCAAAATTTCTCTTTATTCCTCATTTTATCCTCCTTATTGTCATGATTAATACGATTTTGGTAATTATTAATCATTATTACCCTAATAATTGCCAACATCCTCAGAGAAATCGCGAAAAACGACTCTTTTTGAGTATCTCTCTCAAAGCTAGATTTCGCTAGATTTTTGCTGCTTTTTTTCGACTTTTGGGAATTATTTTCTTTTACCTTTTCTTTATTATAAATGGAGACAATTCCTGTTATTACCATCATTATTATCATGATTATCATCAATATTATCATTATCATCATCATTATCATCATTATCATCATTATCATCATCATTATCATCATTATTGTAATTATTATCATCATTATTGCAATTATTATCATTATTATTGCAGTTATGATATATAATTTTGCAACTATATTAATAACAACAACAATAATAATAGAAATAACAATAATAATAACAATAATAACGATATTATAATAATTATTTATATCATTATTTTCATTAATATCGTAATTACAGTAATTATTACTGTTATAATAATTATTTTTGCACTTATACTACTAGTAAAAATGATAATAATGATAATAATAACAATAATAATATTAATAACGATATTATAACGACTATTAACATTATTATTATACTTATTATTATTATAACAGTTATAATATATGTTTTGGCAATAATACTAATAAAAAAAGTAATAATAATAATAATAATAATAATAATAATAATAGTAATAATAATAATAATAATAATGATAATATTGATAATATTAATAATCATCAAATGTTATCAAAATTCTCTTTATTCTCACTTTTATCCTCATTATTGTCATGATTAATACGATTTTGGTAATTATTATCATTATTACCCTAATAATTGCCAAAATCATCAGAGAAATCGAAAAAAACGTCATTTTGGAGTATACTCTCAAAAGGCTATATTTCGCTAGATTTTGCCGCTTTTTTTACTTTTGGGAATTATTTTCTTTTACCTTTTTTTATTATAAATGGAGACAATTCCTGTTATTATCATCATTATTATCATGATTATCATCAATATTATCATTATCATCATCATTATCATCATTATCATCATCATTATCATCATTATTGCAATTATTATCATCATTATTTTAATTAATATCGTAATTACAGTAATTATTACTGTTATAATAATTATTTTTGCAATTATACTACTAGTAAAAATGATAATAATGATAATAATAACAATAATAATATTAAAAACGATATTATAACGACTATTAACATTATTATTATACTTATTATTATTATTATTATTGTTATTATTACAGTTATAATATATGTTTTGGCAATAATACTAATAAAAAAGTAATAATAATAATAATAATAATAATAATAACAATAATAATAATAATAATTATTATTATTATTATTATTATTATTATTATAAAAGTGATAAAAAAAATAATAATAATAAAATAATAATAATAATAATAATAATAATAATGATAATATTGATAATATTAATAATCATCAAATGTTATCAAAATTCTCTTTTTTCTCACTTTTATCCTCATTATTGTCATGATTAATCGTATTAATCATGACAATAATGAGGATAAAAGTGAGAATAAAGAGATTTTTGATAACATTTTGATATTATTAATTT
>NW_023648591.1:0-5000 GCF_015228065.2 Penaeus monodon | reverse complement strand
GTGATAATAATTCCCCTAAAAAATTTTTATTTACTGTTTATTTCATTATTATTTTTGTCACTTTTCATTATTTTATTACTATCATTACTATCCCCTTTTATATTTTTTCATTATCCACAAACAGTATTTTTTACTGTTATTTTTACCGGTTTTTACCAATATTGTCATCATACACTATTAATTATATATATAATTTTTAAAATTTTAAATATATATTATAATTTTAAAATATATATATATATATAATATATTTATTTATTATTATATTATATACATATTATAAAATATATTATATATATATTTATAATATAATATTATATATATATAAAATTAGGGATAAGGAAAAAATTTTATCATTTTGCTATGTCTTTATTGATATTTTAAGGTTTTACGGTTTAAAGGGGAAAATACTCTAAATGAGTAATGAAAAAAGAGCTCGAATTCCTTAAGTTATATAGAATTTCATTTGCACCTTTTATTTTACATTTAATTCGCATAGTCCCCTTCTATAAATATTATAAAACAAACACACACAAAAACAACAACCCCACACACCACACACACACACCCCACACACACCACCCCACACACACACACCACACGGCAAGAACACGCCCGCACAGCACACCCAAAACACACACAAAACACACCCACACACAACCACCACACAACCACACACACACACACACACACACACAAGAACACGCGAGCACACAAACACACACACGCATATATATACATATATAATATAAATATATATATAATATATATATATATATAAAATATTATATATAATACATATACATATATATATATATATATATTTATTTATTTATTTATATATATATGTATGTATATAGGTAGATAGGTAGAGAGCTAGATAGCTAGATACACAGATAGACAGAAAGATAGATAGATAGATTGATATAGATATAGATATAAATGTTATCCCATACATACATGTATATGTATATATAAATATGAATATAACTATATATATATATATCCATCTAGAGATATATATATATATATATATATTATATATATATATATATTAAAATTTATAATTTTGTATGTATGTACGTATGTATGTATGCATATGTATATATAGATATATACATATTATATATAATATTATAATATATATATATATATATATATAATATATATATATATATATATATATATATATATATATATATATGTATGTAGGGCATGCATTCCGTGGAAAGGAACTGGGGACCCTACCACGTACTCACCCCAAAGAGCATCACAACATGAAAACGACAATTAAGTATCATGCTGTGACCACGGCGGCTAAAAACTTGAACCTACCGTTAAGAAAAAAAAATGATGTATGTATTATAATATATATATCCCATATGCATACATTTTTTTTTTTAAGGGTAGGTTTCATGTTTGAGCCGCCGTGGGTCACAGCATGATACTTAATTGTCGTTTTCATGTTGTGATGCTCTTGGAGTGAGTACGTGGTAGGGTCCCCAGTTCCTTTCCACGGAATGCATGCATACATACATATATAATATAATATATATATATATATATATATTATATATTTTATATATATATATCTATAATACATATACATATATATTTATTATATATACTGTAATTATATTTTTATATTTTAATATATATACATATTAAAATATGTATATATATATATATAGTTATATTCATATTTATATATACATATAAAATGTATGTATGGATAAAAATTTTTATCTATATCTATATTTATCTATCTTCTATCTTTCTGTCTATCTGTGTATCTAGCTATTAGCTCTCTACCTATCTACCTATATACATCATATATTTTATAAATAAATAAAAAATATATATATATATATATATGTATATGGATATGTATATATATATATATATATATATATATTATATATATATAAAATTAATATATATGAATATATGCGTGTGTGTTTTTGTTGCTCGGTTTATGTGTGGTGTGTGTGTGGGGTGTGTGTGGGGTGTGTGTGGTGTGGTGTGGGGTGTTGTGTGGGGGTGTGTGGTGTGTGTGGGTGCGTGTGGTGGTGTGTGTGCGGTGTGGGTTGTGTGTGTGTGGTTGGTTGTGTGTTTGTGTGTTTTGGGGTTGTGTGTGTGTGGGGTGGTGGTGTGTGGTGTGTTGTGTGGTGTTGTGGTGGGTGTGGTGTGTGTGTGTGTGTGGTGTGTGTGTTGTGTGTGTGTGTGTTTTGTGTGTGTGTGGTTTATATATAATATGGGAAGAGAGACAGCTAAATTAAAGTAAAATAAAAGAGTGCAAATGAAATTTTAAAATTTAAAGGGAATTTCCGACGCTCGTTCATTATCTCAATTCTAGTAGTATTTCCCTTAACTCTAAAAAACCCTTATAAGTATAATAATAGACTAGCAGAAATGATAGAAATTTTTTCCTTATACAAAATTATATATTATATAAATTATTTATATATATATATATATTATATATATATATATATATATTGATTATATATATTTAATATATTATATATTGTATAATATTATATTATGTATTATATTTTATATTAAATTTTTATTATATTTTAATATTATAATAGTAGGATGATGAAAATTTTGGGAACAAAAATGTAATAAAACATAAAATACGATAATAGTGATGATAATAAAAAAAATATAAATAAGAATGATAGTAATGATAAAATGAAAAAGATGACAAAAAAAATAATGATAATAATAACAGTAGTATATAAATTATGGTAATTTTATCATCGTAACAAAAAAGGAAAAAAAATAATAATGATGTAATAAATGTAAAAAGATAATAATAAAGATAATAAGGATAATGACAGTAATAATGACGATAACGATAACGAAAAGAAAACAAAAAAACCCGAAAACGGACGATAAGTGTAATAAAAATAAAAAATAATAATATAATAATAATAATGATGATAATAGTAATAATAGTAAGATGAAATAATAATGAAATAATAATAATAAAAATAAAAAAATAATAATAATAATAATAATAATAAAGTAAAAATAATAATAATGATAATAGCACATAATCTAAAGACTTTGAGGTCAATTTAATAAAAAAAACATACGATTGCGACCAAAGTTGGAGAAAGGTTTCCCTTAAGATAAGTGACTTTTCTTCACGGTTACAGGTAAAAGGGCTTTTATTTTTTTTTTTTTTTGTTTTGCACTTTTTTTCTTTCAAGGACAGAGTTGGGGAACGTTGGAAAAAAGATGTACGGAATGAAATCGGTGTAAGAGTCGGAAATTAAAGGAAAAAAAGATAATGAAATTGAACGAAAATTTTTAGCAATATTTATGGAATAATCATTTCCTTCCCCAAATTTTTTTGCTCTTAGTCCCCCTTTTTTTTTTTTTTTCTTTACACGGTTAAATCTTTATTTGTATATTATATTGACAGGGAAAAATTAAAGTGATTTATTTTTTCTGCGTGATAAGCGATTAAATTTTTACTTTATAGCCGAATTAGAAATTAAACTCCATAAACCCCTTTTGAAGGCCAGTTTAAAACGCATTAAACAAAATATTTCCCAATTCCCAATCAGTTTCGTTCAGCGATTTTAGAGTAATTAGGTTTTTTTTTTTCCTTTTCAAAAGGGTAAGTGTAAAACAAATACAATATATGAAAGTATTGTGTGTGTGTGGGGGTGTGAAAAAATAAAAAAAAAAATACAATTATAATATATATAATAATTATTATATAATATATATATAAAAATATATATATAATATTTTAATTTAAATAATTTTATATATATATATATAAAATATAAATATATAAATATTTTAAATTATATATATTTTAATATATATTAAATAAAATGTATATATCACACACACAAATATTTTAATATATATTATATATAATATATATATTATTAAAATATTTTTTTTAAAAAATTATTATTTATATATATATAAATTTATATATATATAATTATATATAATATATATATAAAATTTTATATTAAAAATAAAATATAAAATAAATTTTTATATATAAAAATATATATATATATATATATATATAATATTTTTTTTTTATTATTTTGGTTTTTATTATTATTTTTATATATATATTAATATTAATATATATTTATTAAAATATATATTATATATATATTAAATTTTATATTCATATACTATAATAAATATTATAATAAAATATAAAAATTTTATATATATACATACAACACACACCCCCACACACACAACCCCACACAACCACACCCCACCACCACAAAAACACCAAAACACAATATATATAATTATTTAAAATATATAAAATATTATATATATATATAATTTTATATTTTAATATTATCATATATAAATAATTATATATAATATATTTATATATATATATTTTTTATATGTGTTGTGTGGTGGTGTTTGTGTTATATATTTTAAAATATATTATATATATTATTATATATTATAATATATATATATATATATTTTAATATATATATATAATATTATATATATATTATATATATATTATTAATAATATTTTTAAGTGGGTGTGTGTGTGGGTGTGTGTTGTGTGGTGTGTGGTGTATGTGTGTGTTGGTGTAAGTATATATATAATATATATATATATAATATATATATATTAAAAATATATATATATAATATATAATATATGTGTGTGTGTGTTGTGTGTGGTTTTTGGGGTGTGGTGTGTGTTGGTGTGGTGGTGTGTGTGTTTGGGGTGTGTGTGTACACACATATATAAAACAATATTTTTTTTGTGTGTTTATGAATTTTTTAATTGCTTACATTTTTGGACATTTTCCGTGCAGCAAAACTGAAGACAGATTTTTAAAGACAATTTCGCAAATTTTCCCATTTGTTCATGTTTTATGCATTTAGTCTTAGATTTTTGGCCCATATTTATGTGGTGAGACTCGCTCTTGCGAAGTTTTCTTGCCTTTTTGGGGGTTTTTTTTTTGCCCCGAATT
>NW_023648590.1:0-6756 GCF_015228065.2 Penaeus monodon | reverse complement strand
GCCTGGAGTGCACCACCAAAGACGTTAGTTACCCTTGTAATCCAAAACCCATTATTAAAACTTGAAAAATTGTATTGGGCCCCGGAGGGGGATTGTGATATAAAGGGTCTTATTAGTTTCTTAGAGCATAATTTTTAGCTTTCTTTTTAAATATATTTAATGTTTTTTGTAAGATTTTTATGATAGATTTTTAAAGTTTAAATATCTTAATTTTTCTTTTTAAAAAGGGCATTCGTGCTAATGACCTTAGCTGTTGACGTGGCAGAAAATTTTTAAATTATCAAAAACCCACTGATGGCTCCAAAGACCTTACTTTGGGAGGAGGAGTCCCTCAATAGACCCTCACTCATACCCGTTTCTGGGGGAAAAATCCCCAGAGGCAATTTCAGCATTTGAGGACTGAGGTTTAAAGGTAGTGGTAGAATGTGTGGTGAAAAAGTATTGGAGGGCAAGGATGAAGGAGGATGGGCTAGAACTGAAGTAAAGGATTTACCTGGTTGTGCAAACAGAACACGCGCACGTTGCTTTGCCTCTGGAAAATGACTTTCTCCTTGCTCCTTATTACCAATACTTCTTTTTAAGTTTTCTACCTTTACATTTTGAAGAAAACTTCATGAGCTTTTTTGCAGTAGTAACAGCATATTAGACCTGGACAGTTGTCATCTCCTAGATGACCTGTTGTAACACATTTCACACACACTTTTGGGTTGTCCTTTTTCCTTAAAATAGCAAGATTTGGTCCATCCCCATAACCTAGCAGTGGGAGAACCACATGGGGTTGGGCCCCAAGGCTTACCTTGAGGTGGTACCATCCCAACTTAACTGATTCTGGAATGACTAACATTTCAAAAGTAGGAGAGCTGGTGTCGACTTTTCCCAAATCATCAGGTTTTCTTCTTAAACGTTTTACTCCCACTACATTAAATTCTCTAGTTCCTCTTGTGGGTAGAAATGCAAATTAGAATTCTTAATTTCCTCACTCATGGAGTCCAACAAGGGGAAGCTACATTTGAGGCTCAAACAGCCACATGGGTAGTGAGGAAGTATACAAAATCCACTATTATACAGTGCTGATGATAGTCACAGGACCTGTGCGCTACCAACTGAACACCGTCTGCTTTACCTAGCCATATTTGACCAGCTGATTGACTTGACCGGGGCCCTTTATCAAGCCACCGATCTAACAGAATAGAGGACCAAAGAGGTGTGTTGCAGCTGCAGGGGGCAGCGTGCAGCAACGTCAACCTCCAGGACTCCTGTCTCCTAGTAATACGGGACGCCCTGCACGGCAAACCCCCACGTGGGGGAGTTCCTCTGGCCTAAGATGGAATGAACCCGGGTGGGTGCACCATCCCTCTCATAGACCTTGGTGCGCCCGGAAGCCATTTTGTCTCATTCCTCACTGGTGACCCACCAGTATGGGTAGCCCTCCCCGCCCGGCTCAAACCCGATCATTGGGACCTCAATCCCCCCCACTGCGGCAAGCGGCTCCCGGTTCACTAATATCATTAACAGTAGTTGAATGGCCCCTAAATTTTCAAAAACCATCAATGAATAAATCAGGAATCCAATCAAACAAAATATTAAACACGGACGAAAACAACCTCTCCTTCTGTCGATAATGATAATCAAAATCATAATTTCGATTAGAAGAATTTTATTGCGGGAATTTTCATAAATCGAATAAAACCATACTCTAAATGAGAAAGGTAGCAAAAACGAAGAAAAAGAAAACTTGGTAACAGACGAGGATAGAGTAGCAGAGGAATAGGTAAAAATTAAAAAGAAAGCCAACGTTGTAGCTTTTACAGACGTTTTTCGATACGGTTACTTTTCAAAAAAGTCCCATCCCCGGGGTCCCCTGAAGAGATTCAAAACAGGGGACAAAGAGAGAGGGAAGAATCCCAAGAAAAATATTTTTGGGAAAGAACAGATATAGCCTTTTGCAGGAGAAGCCGACGTCTAAAAAACAGAACAGGGAAAACAAAAAAGTTTTACAACAATGAAAACCCTTCAGGAAATTTTTGATATGAAGGGAAAAGACGGGGCCCAATAAATTTAACAACAAAACGAAGAAAAAAAAATTCAATGAAGTTGAGACTAATAGGAAGAAGAGGCAAGAAAAGAATTTATAGGGTGGAGGGTTTTATCTTTTTCATAAACATCTTCCCCTACAGTAAAACGAGAGAATATCAGTTTATGAAGTGTCTCCAACCGACAAAAGAGAGAGGAGAGAGAACTAGGAAAAAAAAGGGTATGGATAGATAACTTCCCAATGATAAAAAATTAAATAATTCTTTGGGTTAAAAGATTTCCCGGGTTAATTTCTTGTCAAAATTCCGCACGGATCCTTCCGCCCTTGATTTCAGACTATAGAAGGGTTTAAAATTGCATTTTTAAAATTTCTGAAATTCTACCCCGATTATGTTTTTGTCCCGAGAGAAAACTACCCCAGTAATCAGTTCGCGAAGATTTAAATTTGTTTGCTAAAAAAGTTGAGATGAAAAACGAACTCCCGATAAATATTAAGGGTTTATACACACACACATACAAAAAAAACCCTCTTCTCCTCACCACACACACAGACACACACACCAACACACACAACAACACACCACACACACACACAATACACACACACACAAACACACGCACGCACGCACGCACGACGCACGCACGCACACACCCCACACAGCGGCAGTTGCAATATCACAGTTATATATTTTTCTTTGCATTAGTAGTCAAGAGTTTGCCAAAAAATTATTCATTTTACAGAGAACCTTTCTTTTTTGCACGAAGCCAAAAGTACCCCTAAACGGAAAATACGAAGGGTCAAAACTTTACCCTAAGTCAACACATGATAATTTTGGTTTTTTTTGTTTTGGAGACTTTTTCACGATGTTGTGAATTTCAAAAAACTTAAAATGCCCTTTCCAAGTCCATATACTTTGTTGCAATGCATGCAAGAAAACCCTTTTGTATGAATATTTATGGGGCCCTTACAAGTGATTTTAGGTTTTATAAATTGAACGCTAAATAAAATTACATTGGTTTTAAAAGAGCTACTGTGAGTGATCTTTGAAATAAAGGGGATTGGGAAAACGATTATCAGTTAAATTAATGCATGTTGAAAGAAAAACGTAACAATTCTGCAATAAAAGCATTATAGCTTTATTCCAAAAAATTTTGTTTCTCGAAAGAGACATGGAAAATTAAGCTTAGTCCAGGTGAGTTGTCGTTTTTTTTTTCCCCAAGTTAAATATAAGGATAATAAATTTTAGGTGTTTGTGTGTGTGTGGGTTGGTGTGTGTTGTGTGTGTGGTGTTGTTGTGTGTGGTGTGTGTGTGTGGGGTGTGTGTGTGTGTGTGTGTGTGTTTTTACAGGAATGTTTCATTTTCAGAAGATTTTGAATTATCAATTGGGGTTACAAGACGAAAACAGGTAGCCCATCTGCTTTCCCATATATACTCAAAAACCCCCCCTTTTAAGCTCACTTTGTTGAGACCTTCTTCTTCATTTTTTTCCTCTCCCTCTTTCAATTCTTTTTCCAATTCATTTTCCTATGCCCCCCCCTGCCCCTTTTTCCACAGCAAAGTTTAAAAGAACGGTGTGGGGGAAAATAGAGCAAAACCCTGGCAAAAAAGCAAAAGATCCCCTTCATTCTTCCCCCCGGGAATCAGCTGAAAAAGGGCGTGGGTTGCCGCGCCGAAAAAGGCGGGGCTATTAATCTGCCGGCCGGGGTTTTTTATTTTTTTTCTTTTTTACGTTTAGGTTTTTTATAATGCAAGGGGACTTGGAATATAAACACAATACACACCAATAATATTATATATATAAAATATAATATAAAAAATATATAATATTTATATATATAAACACACACAAAACACACACCACACACACACACAACACAACACACACACAAAACCACACACACACATTGGGGGGTGAAGGCAAACAAATCTTTTCGGTAAATAAAAAAAAAACACGCGCGGCGCAGACACACACACATACACACACACACACACACACACGCAGAGCACACAACACACCACAACACACACAACCACACAACAATCACGCTTTGGTGGGTGAAAGCTAAAAAAATCTTTTTCGGTCAATAAGAAAGCACACACCAACAACACATACACACACACACACACGCCCACACAAAACACACACACACCCCAACACACCACAACCACACACACAAAAACACACAACAAAACACACCCACACACACACACACGCATTTGGTGGAAAAAGTAAAACTATTCTGGTAAAAAAAAACACACACAACACACACACACACACACACACACACACACACAAAAACCCACACCACACACACGCTTTTGGGGGGTAAAAAGCAAATAAATTTATTTTGGTCAAAAGAAAGCACAAAAACACACCCCCACACACCCCAAAAAACACACACACACCAACACACACAAACAAAACACCACACACACAAACACACAAACCATTGGTGGGTAAAGGCTAACAAATTATTTTGGTCAAATAAAAAAGAAACACGCGCGCGCGCAGCCCAACAACCACACACACACCACACATACACACACAACACACACACACACACACACACGCACACAACAACAAACCACCAACACAAACACACCAACACAACAGCTTTGGGGGGGGAAACTAAAAATCTTTTTTGGCAAAAAAAAGCCACACACCAACACCCCCAAACACACACCACAACACACACATACACACCACACACACCACACACCACACACACACACACACACGCATTGGGGTGAAAGCTAATAAATCTATTTGGCAATAAGAAAGCACACACACACACACACCACACAACACACCCACACAACACAAACACACACACCCCCAACACACACACACACACAACACGCACACCGCACACAGCACGCGCGCGCGCGCGCGTTTTGGGGGGTGAAGGTAACAAAAGTCTATTTCTGGAAAACAAAAACCCCGGGGATCTTGTTCGAGGTTTCGAAACACAAAAAGGCCTTTTCCTTTTTTCTGCACTTCTTGTTATTTTATTTTATGGACAACGAAACTTTAACATCGGGGAAAGGAACTTTAAATTTAGATTTGTATAGACATAGTTATTTAATTTTCATCGAATCTCGATGGTGCAGCTTGGTTTTACTCTAGGGGACAGTATCGCTTCTTTTGTGGGTAACTTTCAATTTATAGAAAGATTCATTGGAAAATGGATATCATGTAAATGATCATTACATAGATATATATAAAATATAATATATATATATATATAATATATAAATTATATATTAAAATATATAGAACACACACCACACACAACCACACACATACACACACAAACCCCCACAATACAAACACATAAAATAATATACACATACAACACAACACCCACCACACACACACACCACACACACACAACCCCACACACCAACACACACAAACACACACACACACACACACACAATACACACACAACGGCGTATTTATACTCAAACACAATCGGCGTATTTTTCGCAACCACACACACACACACACACACACACACACAAACACCACACACAAAATACAACACACACACAACACACACACAAACACACACACACACCACACACACACAACTAGCACACAAATAATAATATATATATATATATATAATATTAAATTTTAAAATATATATATATATATATTAATTTTAATATATGAAAAACGCGTGTGTTTTGGTGGCAATAAAGTTTCCAGTTTTTGTAAAAGGGACGAGTTTAGATCCAGAACTGTATCTAGAAGCGTCTCTTCGCGTATGTCAAGATCAGTTCTATTGGATAAATGTCAATTTAAAGCAAAATTTTTGCGCTAAATCTTTTGTTTGAAAACTGCTTAGTGGAAACATTGCGTTGATTTCCAGCACGTAGTAATCGGTTTTAGGAAGCACCCTCAAAAAGCACTATATTTAAATGCTAAGCGTATACGCTTGAGCGCTGTTTTTGGGGATTTGTTCCCCCTATTCTAGTATAATTTGGAATTATACAGTAGAACTGCAGTATAAGTAGGATAAAAGAATTATATACATATAAAACACAAACACGCAACTATTATGTGTTAAAATTATAAGTATAATATATATTTTATAATATATATATATTATATATATATTTTATTATATATTATAAATAATAATTTAAAAATATAATACTTGTATTTTATATAAATTATAAATATTAATATATACAAAATGTGTGCGGGGTTTTTGGATTTTTATATTTAATATAGATCTGCTTTTCCACTTTTTATCAGTTTTACGTAAATTTAAAATACAATAGAATAGGGGAATAATCACCAAAGCAAACGCTCAAGCGTATATCGGTTTGCTTAAAAAATTTAAAGGGTTTTGAGCGTTTTTCCTAAAAAAGCGAAGTACGAGCATGAGAAATAAAGCATGTTTTCCAAAACAGCTTCAAAAACAAAGATTTTTGCGCGTAAACTTTGCGTAATTGGTAACATTTACCTAATGAGAACTGATTTGACAGTCGCGAAGAGACGCTTCTAGTACAGTTAGGAGTGAACCCCGTCCCCTTTTCAAGGAAACTGGAAACATTTTATGCACACGAAAAACACGCGTTTTTATAAATATATATTTATTATATATATAATTATATATATATATATATATTATAAAATATAATATTTTTTATTTTTGTGTGTGGGGGGGGGGTTTTTTTTTTTTGGTGTGTGTGTGTGGTGTTGGGT